>NW_023615009.1:0-60001 GCF_013339695.2 Rhipicephalus sanguineus
GCGTGTGTCTGCTTTACTGTCCGGTAAATGCGACATGGAGCGAAGAAAGATGAGTTTCTACTTTAGTGAACACATCGAATCAAGTAACTTCCTAAGTCTTCGTGAATCACATTTCAATCTGACAGCCTTACATGTCAAGCAAGTGGTTATGGGGCTCGACTGCTCACCCGAAAGTCGCGGGATCGAATCCCGGCCACGGCGGCCACATTTCGATGGAGGCGAACTGGTAAAACTGCGTGCAGTTAAATTTAGGTGCAAGTTAAAGAACACCAGATAGTCGAAATTTCCGAAGCCCTCCACCACGGCATCATATCTTGGTTTTGAGACGTAAAACCCCAACACTGCTACTGTTCAATTCATCTCGAATCAGTGTATTTTGGTTAACCGGATAAAAAATTCTCATTGACAACGCTGCCGTCGCTCGTTTCTCGCCGTGTACTTTTCTGAGTGTCACACGTAAGTACTACGTTACCACCGACGCCATGTTTTTCAGGCTTCATAGTGCCATCAACTTCTGGTTACGACGACTCCGGGCTTTTCGGTTGTCCGCTGTGGCTATCTCTTTTACCCGGCCAGTGCTTGACACATTCCGTGGCGGCGCGCTAGTCTTCGACGTCTCTCGTGTGAGAGGTACTCAACGATTATGGTAGTTTTGCCGACGCGTTCTTCCGCGACGTTAAGTCTGGACGATCGCGTGATATTCTTTCCTCTGACAGAGGTTGGTCATCTAACTGGTTGAGAGCATTACAAAGAGATTGTCTCTGTGTTCTGGGCAGTCGCACAGAACATGTCGAATCGTTTCTTCATCTTTGCATGCAGTGTACGCAGGCGGCGCTGTCGCACGCACGCATGGGTAAACGCGAAGCTCAACCATAACATACACAGAACGGTAGCGTACCTCGGCGGAGTCTTGATGAAAATCGAAGGCTTAACGTTGGATCATGGGAGTGTAATCGTGCATGCGTGAAATGCGGCTCGTTCCAATATGACGGGCTGCATTGGCGAGCGAGCATGCGCAGCATGCGGACCGCACAAGCGCTACTGAACTTCCTGTGACCAACTGGCTTTCTGAGCGACACCGAGTGGAACGCTCGCGTGTCTGTGGTTTGTTTTTCTTATTTATTTTTTATCTATCTCTCTTTCCAATCCCATATTTCCCGAACGCCACTGCAGGGTAGCATACCGGATACTACCATCTGGTTAACCTCCCTGCTTTCCTCTTCTCTCTCTTTGCCGACGCGCTGGCACCGGCGGCACAGACATCTGCTACAGTTTCGATTTCAGACAAAATAATGTGCGCTATAATAAACCGATGCGAAAATTGTACACTTTTATGAAAAGCGATGTCACATGTCAAACGCCTAGCCCCAAAGGGAGTTCTGACACAAACTTATGCAGCTGCAGTTTAGTGCACGGATACCGACAAGGAGCGGCGAAACGGATTCGAATCCTTGCTGACGGCATTGCGAGTATCAGCGTGCTTCCCCTCTCTTCAATTATGGGAAGTTCATAATCAAGCGAAAACAAGGGTGTCCTAACTGTAAGCCTCGGCAGTTATTACGAAGCTGCCATCAGAAAGAGCGCCGAAAGGCAATGAAAAAACAAGCCTAGGGATGATAGCGACACCCGGGTGATTAGCGGAGGCAAGAGTGAACTAAACAAAACGCCGTAGCCACATCAATCACTCTGTAGCAGATTCGTCACGTCGTTGTTCGGCTGCCGCGAAACACACACTTTAATCGACCACTTTGCCGAGTCCTTAAGGGCACAGGGTAGGCCCTATACCTCCCATATATTTTAAGGCTCTTTAAGGCCCATTATCTAAAAAAAATGCTGTATTTAAAGCCTTCGGATTTGTTTTTTTTTTTAGCCGGCGCCTCTTCTTGCAATAAAACTAGAATTACAATTGCATTTCAAATGCTGTCATTTCTGCAATTTTTTAGCAAACAAGTAATTCTTGTCTATATTTTTAAATAAAAGTGCTAAAAAATGAAAAGCATTCCGTATACGTACATGATTCTAGTTCAGTTGCTTCGTATTGATGTTTGGTTTATTCTAGTAAAAAATCAGCTTTCTGTTTTTTGAAATTGTTTTGATAATGGGAAATGTAAAAAATGATTTCGAGATATTGAGAGTTAAAGAAGTATAACAACTTTATTTCATGTTTTTTTTTGGAAAAGAAGATATACTGAACAACTTAACTCATACAAACCTGCCACATAGTCAGCCCACGAATCAGATTTTCGCTGTTTTTGTTTTTTCTAGGTTGCCTGGCATGTTTTGTCACAACTCCTCTCACTCTATTGGCCAAATACTGTCGGTGGCGATCGCTGTCGCCCAACCATATCAGAGTGTTGCGCCGCAGTGATACCCCAAACGGTCTTGAGAACGTTTACTCGGGCCGTACAGGTCTTCTTGAAAGTTAGAACGGTTCCTGAGGGTTTACATTGGAAGGGACACGATCCAATGTGTTCTCTACGAGTGCCACGGTTCCTCCGCATTCTGCGCGGACAAAGTTACTCGTAATCCCGGTTTGTAGAAGCTCCACATCAATCAAAGCGTAGCCATTGTCACTATAGATAACAGTTTGTCCTTGCGGCGACGCGGAATGAGGACAAAGCTCACCTGCTGAAGTGCTCGCACGAGTGCTCCCGGTCTCGTTTCTGTTAGTAGCCGAAGCGCGTCGATGTTCAATCATACTGCGCTTCCTAAACAGTTTCTTTGATTTGTCAACACGACAATATCTTTTGCCACCACAACAAAATCAACAAAGGTGCAACTAAACTGGAAATAAGTGCACAGAACCGCGTCTCCATGCGCGTCTCACACACACAAGGCAAGTGGACTCGGTAAATGCCGCGCGTGTTCAATATCACTGCACCATGTGCTTTTAAGTAGCCGCAGTACGCTTTTGAAAACCTTCTAAGCTAAGAGAAGCTATTACTTTGGATTAAAGAAAATTCACTTGAGGCAGAAAGCTCAGGTTGTGCACAATCTGAGAAAAGGCGGCTTGGTTGTTTGTCTGTTGGTCTCGAAAAGCTGGTCCTCTTGGCTTAATGAAAACACGCAGAAATGTGTGGGACACTGGATATTGTTAAGGAAGGCCTTATCATTCGAAACAAGCAAAAAATAAATTATTCTTTTTAAATTTTACCTTACCCTGTGTCCTTAAGGATAGAACCACCGCTCGTATGTATGAAGATTCTACTGGTGAGCAACAGCTTACTGGATACTTATGAATACTGGCCTGCATGAATATCTCATGCTCCATGGCGATTCGGAATTCCAAATATTGTCACTTCGATTCTTACGATGTACAGGTGCCCCAAAAGTAAAACGGAGCACGCGAGCTGTGGTCAAACGGGGCGAAACTGCACGCCAGCGAGCTCTGTCAGAAGGTGCGCTCCAGATTGCGAGAGTGCGTCGGCATATCCGGCTTACCCATCCCGATATTCTGATGCTCGCATTATCGCCGGTGCGAGTGAAGCCGCGCTGCTAGCATCACTGAACGCCAGGGGCAGAAGTGGTGGCATTCTTGGCGATGCAGAAAGCGCATGCCGCCTAAGATTCCGTCACGACGCGGGCAAACAAATGCATAAAGCATTGAAGCGCCCTTGACTAGCAGTGATGGTAGCAGCGCGGCTTCACTCGAGCCGACGATAAGGCAAGCGTCAGAATATCGGGATGGGTCAGCCGGACATGCCTACGCACTCTCGCTATCTGCAGCTCGTCTTCTGATAGAGCGCGCTAGCATGCAGTTTCGCCCCGTTGGACCACAGCTGCTCCGCGTGCTCCGTTTTACTTTTTGGGGCACCTGTACATGCGGGCGTCCCAGCTAACTCCAGCCAGAGTTTAAAAATATGTTCACGCAATTCTGACGACGTGGCCAAATGTATGTCGCTGACTAGTAAGTCACACTATTATTTGTGTTCTGCTTTATTGGTCCTGCTTAATTGCTCAATTACGCTGGAATAATTGACTCACCTGTAAAGCAGCGAAGCTGCGAAAAAAAATCCAGTTAGAAATTTGTATATCGGTCTGCAAAACGTCCGATTAAACAGTTTCTAGCTTTCTATCTATTGGTGTATTGGTGCTTTTTTTTTTATTCCTGCAGCCCGCAAAATACAATAAATACCACGTGACATGCCCACTTGCGCGCCGTGATTGCCGTGTTCCCTAAAGCTCTACCTGCAAACGACAATAGGATTCCGTTGCAGGTTTTTGGGTGTAGCGCCGCGTACGAATTGGTAAGAAAGAAGATGACAGGAATCCTATTGTCGTTTTCCTGTCATCTTCTTTCTTACCAATTCGTACGCGGCGCTACACCCAAAAACCTGCAATGAAATACCAACTAGCCTGCATTGACACCCTTGTCCAGTATATAGGATTCCGACCCGTGTGCGGCCGCTTATCCCTTTGTGCTACAGAGGGACACATACGCCCCACGTTTCCGTCTGATGGAAGGATGCATCATGGCGTTGCTCGTAGGTGATGTGGGTCAGTTGGGAAACGGAAAAGACGCAAGTATCGTGCACCGTGGAGACATTCGAGAGCGTCATCAATTCGGGGTAAAGGGCAAACGTCCTTTTGCGTAAATGAATTTAGATGGCGGTAATCAACGCAGAAACGCCACGTATCATCTTTTTTTTTTTGACAAAGACGGCGGGCGACCCCTAAGGGCTTGATTAGGGCTCAATAATGCCTATGGCTAGCACGTTGTTCACTTCTTCTTGAATAACCTTACGCTATGATGCAGACACGCGCTACAGTCGGCGGTGAATGGGAACAGCATCGCCTGTGTATATGCGGTGCTTCACAAGAGAAGTCTGGCCAAGTGCTCGATTGTCGATGTCGAATATGTCGCGAGAGCAAACCAAAAGGCGGCTTAGGGCGGCTGATTGCTCATGTTTGAGGTCCAGGGCGATCATGGGGCTCAATGCCATGTCGAAGCATGTGGCATCCGGCGGGTGACAATGAAGATCTGAGCACACGTCTGCTGCAAAAGTGGTGACGTGGTCGTCTGATAAGGATCGCAGCGTGGCGACCGAGATGCCTTGAGCTAGCACTTGCTTCGTGAAGCCGAAAGTTTTAACGGGGAGATATATCCGGTTAGCGGCCACGGTTACGACGCAGTGGGGCACAGTGATGTCGCTCGCCAGAAGGACATCAGGAGCAGGCGTGACGACGTAGTCACCGTCATGCACGGGTGAAGTTGTGGCCAATTCGACAAATGTTCGGGCTTTAGGCGGCATGCGGAGAAAGTCTGTGGTACAGAGCTGTTCTGGAGTTCGGGACGGGTATCAGACTGAAGAGGAAGATCCAAGCAAAGAGTACCAGCGGAACACTTGATCAGAGCAGAATGAGGTCGTGAGGGCAATTGTTGAGCACCGTAAATAGGACGGAAACGGGACGGCCGGCAAGGCGAGCTGCGCACATTCCAGTGACGGCAACAGTACCGCCATCGGCAACGCATGCGGCTTTAGTTGTAGCATGCGTGAATACTTTTTTAAGTCGGCGACAGAGATGATCAGTTATTATGGACACCTGTGCTCCAGTATCGATTAATGCCGTCGAAGAAATACCGTCCACATGCACAGCAACTAAGTTCTTGTTCGTAGAAAGCGTGAACGGAGGATTTGGGTCATACGAAAATGATGCAGCACTATCTCCAGGAGCTGCACGATCTAGTTTTCCATCCGGGATTATAGGTAGTTGGGCGGCGAGTAATAGCAATAGTAACAAGAATAGGCTCCTCAAGGCGAGAATTTAGCCGTATTCACCTAATTTATCGAATGCTAGCACAAAGAGTTGGAGAACACTCGCACACAAGACCGCGCACTCACGCACACGCAGGCACGTACGCACGCTGGCGTACGCACACGAAAAAGATGCAACTTCAGCCAACAGACAATGCTTGCATGATGTATGCTAGAATAACGTGAGAGCAATTTCTTGGGTGCAGAGTTAGAAGTGAATAGTGCATTCCCTGTGCAGCTCTGTGTACTCTAATTGGATCACCTGGGGTCTCTCCTAGACGCCATTAAAAATGTGTGCCCATAGGTCTTCGAGCATACAGTACCGTTACTGCGTACTCTGGAGATCACACATAATTTATACGAGTGCGGCTATTCTTTGTTTACACGTAGCACTAGCACACAGGTGTCGTGGAAGGTTCCCGCGATGTACCACCTAGGACGTTTTACTATGCTGGGGACAAATCAAAATCCAACACTGAACTTGATAGGCGATTTGTTGCTGCATCTTCAGTATTCCACGGAAAGCATAATAACCAAGTAGGGAATATCGAAGCAACAAGAGCTGAAGGAGTTCGTGCGCTATCAGGGCGCTTGCAAACGCCCTTATAGCGAACGAAATACGCAAGAGAAGTCCCACGATCCACTAGCCGACGATAGCCAATGAACATCCCAGCACTGTCATTATGTTTACTCTCACTTCCTCTATACCAGCGAAGGTGAAGATGAAGCGTTCGCATTGTGCCTGAAGCACGGTGAGGCAACAGCAGGTTCTCTGCACACCTCCATAGCTGTTCTCTGATGAAGGAGGGAATGATTAGCTTAGATGTTACGAACGGCATGGAGAAGAAACGGCTACAGCAGTGGGAATTGTGGAATACCGCTGTATGTGCGTAAACTGGCGTGGAGGCCAGTGCCGCCACGCTAGCCGGCAGCCACGGAAGAAGACGTCTAAAAAACTGACCAAGATTAAACGGATGCTTGCATGCAGAACAAACAACTAATGAATGGCTAATGATAGGCACGCCGTGGCGGTGGCTGTCCCTTGAAATCAAGAAGGCCTGTCCTTGCCGCGGCCGGGGTCACTGTTGGTTTCTTGCTACACAGTTTAGTGGTTTCTTTATTAATTTTCGCGAAAACTATATGAAGACAATGCCTTCTAAAGCCCGTTCTACCCACAATGTGTAACGGGGCAAGATAATTTGCGATCTAGACATGTGATAGAAATAAATCACAATTTCGAAAGAACTATACAAAGAAAAGTTAAAAAAGTAAAGGAGGAAAATATAAAGGCACAAGACAACGAAGTCTGCGCTGCTGCTGCTGCTGTCTAACGGAATAGACTTACTTCCGGTTACGCACTTCCTGTCTTGGGCTCACTTCCGGTTAACACTCGGTCTTTTAGTTCACTCGGGTTTCGACACGAAAACTAAATGTAAAGGAAATAAAAAGAAAAAAAGAACAAACAGAAAATTAAGGTGAGAAAGTAAAAATGAATGGCAGGATGAGGAACACGACTCGGCAACTGCAACACTGGAAATGAGGCATTGTCTTTATTATTCTCAGCCCATCCATAAAACAGCATAACAAGATTTTTTTTTCATCTGGGTGTTCATGCTGTTTTCACATTTTAGGAGGGTGTTTTCAGTTAAGAACGTAGGTGCATGTCCGGCCTCCCCGTTTAATTTCGCTGGAAAAATGTATTTCGCTGTCCGAGTTTGCGGACCACGATACCAACCTTAGTTACCCGAAAAAAAATTGCCTTCGTCAAAAATATTCGAAAGTCCCCACTGAGCCGCAACACTTTTTTGCAAATTTCGCGAAAATGGGACTTTAACGAGATCCTTCAAAAAGCCATTCGACTGAGCACATCAAAATTTTTCTTGACATATTATGACTCACGTGCGTTTACAAACTGTTGTTACCTTGCAGTTTTGAGGCCCTTGTTTTAAGAAAAAAATCGCAAATTTGGCACATTGTTCAATAATGCTTTAATTTCTGGTATTTTTCCTCTGCGTGTGTATTAGTCAGACTTTTTTCAAATATTTTCCACAGCGTTGTCAAACGTTAGGTCAACAATTCTGTCAAGTACAAGTGCCGAGAATGACGTCGAACGCAAACTAAAATTCCCTAAATAAGGACATGGCTCTAAAAATTAATATTTGGAACACCAATTTCGAAGATGCGTCTTCCGATTTCCATTAAACTCCCGAGAATTAATTCTTAGCGCGGGTTCTGACTTTATATGTAAAATCACGTCGCATTATTTTTGTGAGATCTAAGTTACGAAGGCACCAAAGTGGCCAAAATAACGTTGACGCCGAACCACGTAAATGAGCGAGCATGTAACTATAGCTACCATTCTCATGATTTTTAGGTCGTAATTATCTTCTCTCGCATTCATGAAGCAAGAAATTGACAGGCAGGTATTGACATGAATAGAGACTTTTAATGATGGGTCCTCAAAGTAGCCTGCGTATACCCCATGCCTTTGCAATCCCTTGTATTCTCCGTAGTTGTGGCTGGGAGAAGAAAGGAACGTAAGAGCGTGCGTACGCAAGTCGCTTTGGATCTCTGACACTAAAACTCTTTGATAGAGAATTTTATTTCTGGATACGCAAGCATTGGGGCACCAAGAGCTTGGGTACGCGCCGGTTGCGTACCCAAGCAGACATGCCTTATAGTGGCGCATACCCAGACGGAAGCCGCACGAAGGTCATGTACGCGCTCTCAGCGCCATAGCGTGCTGTCAAGTATGAATGGGTTTGTGTGGTTTTTTTTTAGAATTTAAAATGTTAAACCAAGCATAGATGTTGGTGCAAAATGAATTGGTTTCAATAAAATATTCCTAATTGATATGACAAAGTTATCAACACGAGAAAAAAAATTCCATTTCGAAGTTGCGGCTGAAGCTCGTGCAAAACTATCCAGAAAGCTGTTCGTAGTCCGACAATGACATACACGTGGAGAACCTGTGGCGGTGTCATCGGCGCCGCCTTTTCCCGTACCGTTCATTTGCCTTTACTGCGCGGGTTCATCGCGCCGCCGTTGCGTTGTCGGCGTCGCAGCGTGCTCTGCGACCACCTCGATCTGTCATGCACAGAGACGGACGTCATGGGTAACCTGACCTGCTATGGACAGCTGATTTCCACAAGGAGGTCAGTGGTTTTTGGCCGTGTGTACGCACGTCCGCGGTCACCCGGATACGCATGCGCTTGGGGCTTTGCGCATTAGCATTACAGCCTCCCCAACGTCTTGTTTGCACAAGCCGCTTGGGTACTCAGCAATAAACTCTCTAATATCAGGACATGCGTGCTGCGTACGTCATGAAACCCTTTCCTACAGTTACGTGTGGCGCATACTTGCATACTACAGGCTATGGTATCCGGGTGCGCGCCACAGTTAGTTCGCTGCTATATTAACCCTGGACAGCGAAAGTAGACATTCAAAACTTTATAAGGCGCCGCGGGGAATAAACAAGAGATAGACATGCCGTTTGTTATAATTGGCGATTTTAAGCTAGCATATCGACGCTTACATATACGTGCTTCTATGACTCAACAAGCGGTAGTCTGGCGTTGCTCATTCCAGCACTAATACTCCAACGAATGCGCCTTACCCTTCTTTCCATAAAAGCGACACCTCTGCTGTAACGTCAAACAACGAGCTACCCCCGTTTAGACGCTAGTGTAGTAAACGTGCCCACAATATGCACAAAACAGCTCAGACGTCGATACCACTCGTAAGACTTGGCTCAAACTGCGGCATAATCAGCTCCTCGCTGAATGTTTCGCATGAAATGGGTTCCCACCAAACACGGAATCAGCCGGAATACCTTTTTCTGCGGCATTTGTCATCGAGACCTACAATATATCCTGCATTCACCGATACCGCATCTTGTTTTCAGCGTGTGAAGATAACATAACCACGTGCGAATTGTAGAACACCAAGGTTTCAATATATTTCATTACGTTTTCGAAATCACTGCAATTTTATTTGGGCGACATCCTGTAGCACCTGACTTCGTGTCTGTATTCCTAAGTTCAAGCTTCTTTCATATATTACATATTTCTTAAATAAGTTCTTTCTTCGAAAACCCAGTGGATGTCATGCAATAGTAAACGCATCACAAAGAATCATTAATATCGTTTTGGATATACTTGCTTCATTCATTTATGCGCCCCAATGGCTCTTGAGCGCATTACGTAGAAGGGAAGGCGGAGGATTGCTATGGGGTTATGTTCACTAAGTAAGCATTTAAAGGTATAAATAAAGGACAACAGTTGTTGGGGTTTAACGTCCTAAAACTACAATATGATTATGAGAGACACCGTGGTGGAGGGCTCCGAAAATTTCGACCACCTGGGGCTCATTAAACCGCAACTAAACCTAAGTACACGGGCCTCAAGCACTTTCGCCTCCATCGAAAATGCAGGCGCCGCGGCCGGGATTCGATTCCGCGACCTTCGGGTCAGCAGTCAAGCACCATAACCACTAGAACAACGTGGCTGGTTAAGACAACAACAAGGTTGTGTGCCGCGACAGCATGCTAATCAAATCAAAATATAATGCAACGTAATACGAAATGTCATACGTGTGCTAGTACAAATGCTACATTGGCTAAGAAAGCGCGACAGCACAATATGTTATAATACGATCTTTTATAAAACAAGGCAGGAGATTATGCAGGTTTTATCAAAGCTTAACTCAACAATGGAAACCAAGAAATTTGACAAAATACAGTGATTCCACTCCTGCGCCAACTGCGCCAAAGTGCGCCAAAGTGAATTCACTGCGCCATCCTGGTAATATCGACGGAAATTGCTCCAAACTGCGCCAGGGGCTCGAGTTCTGGAGCGTTTCTCACCGGCAATCGCACCACCTGCGCGTCAAAACATGTGCAGCTTGATATTGGGGCCGCCAATGTCACAACAACGGACCAAGAATTATTTTGCTGAATAAACAGCGCTCGCGCGTGCGTCCCGAGTAGGCGACGATGCCATGCACGGTGCCGGCACAGCATGTGTTGTGCAAGTCGGCTCGACGGCAAAACGCGCGCTCTGCAGAGGCTGGCGACATCTAGGCCAATCGGTAGCGAGAAAGTGCGGCAGCGATTCATCGGCGGACGTCGTCCCTTCCAGAAACGCTGCTGATAGCTCGTTTGAAGCGTCGCACGGCACGCAATTAAAGGAATCTTAAGTAATAACTACACGCGTGCCGCTAACGTGTCTGTCAGCTGTGTTTCTAGACATCGCGGAATGAAGTCTGGGAAAACTAGTAATAGATATATGGAACAATATCGAACTTTCACCGCCTTCGACTGGGTGCCGCGAACACAAACCACTTTTTACACAAAATTTCACCAACAGAGAGTCCGGAATGCGCATGCTGACACGTGGATGAAGATATACAACATATTTTATTCGAATGCCTACGATACCAGGACGAAAGACAACAACTAGTACGAAACCTAATGGCACTGGACCATATGCCCTTCGGCCTACGAAAAAATGTAGGTCCATGACCAACACATACCTTGCAAAAACGTGCACAATTAGCAGTCAAGAAGCTCCTGAAGGGAGTGGCATAGTTGGAAATTATTGAGAAAAACTTTCTAAAGCTGATTTTATACATACATTTTGACTGCATTAGTCGCTTCATGTGCGAACTCATTTTGTATTCATATGACTGGAATTTGCGAATTTCAGTACTGTTATGTGACTGGACTTGTAGTGTTATTTACAGCATACGCAGTGTTCGAGTGATTAGGTGGTGGTGGTGGTGATGTTGCAGCAGGCGGGGTTAGCCTGGCATGCATGGCCGGCAATTGTTCCGCATGAGCATCTCCTAAATTGTAGGGGTATGTCACCAAGTGTTGAACAGCCCAGTGTCTCACAGGAAGACCAACAAGATTTGTTGCACGCTCCTCCTCGTTGCCGCGGACCCTTCCGGAAAAATGACGTCTTCAATGTCCAGTGCCTATGGCAACCTTTTTGCAAGGTGCGGACCATCGATGCTCTTTCCACATCGAACTGCGGGCAATGCCAAATAAAATATTCAGTATCCCCGATGTCACCGCAGAAGGCACAAAGCGGGGAAGCGTATCGCCCAGTCTTGAATGACCAAGCCGGGGTGTATGCGGATGCGGTTCTGATGCGGTACAACAGCGTCGCTTGTTCACGGAAAGTTCATGGATTACACATGCTTGGTGCGGAAACTTGTATATCGCCTTGAAATGATGCGTGTCGCATCTTTGTTGTTCTGGAAAGTCTTAGGAGTTCTTACTTTTGGAACAGATGTACGCGCTTCGCATGCAAGGGCATCAGCCTTTTCATTGCTTTCATTGCCAACGCGGGATGGGATCCACTGAAACTTAATATCAAAGCTCTTGCCAATTATGTGTTTAGTGAGCATCAGAGAATGCCTGGTGAACTTTTCTTGAAGTAGGCCACGATGCAGTCTTTGTAGCGCTGACTTGGAGTCCGTCAGCACTACAACATCTCGTGCAGAAAAGGACCGCAATTTTCGCAAAGACGCGGTGATTGCAGCCATTTCTACCATTGTGGACGAAACCACGCAATCGAGGCGGCCCGACCATGACAAGCCAAGGCAGGGTATGCAGAAAACCGCTGCGCAGCTATCCGTTTGTGTGCACACTGATCCGTCGGTGTACACTTGTAGGTGGCCGTGGTACATGGTGCTCAAGTGGTCCAGCACAAGAAACTTTGCTTCCGCGACTGCAATGGTGCGTTTCGCTGGTAGCTTGGGTACGCTGAAGTTACAGGCAACATCCACAAAAGACCATGGTGGGTCCATAGGTCGCTGTTTAGGCAATTTCAAGCCTAAATATTGAAATGCATTCAGCACCGCGTTGAAATGTGAGCCAGTTCTTGCTCTTAGCCGCCGGAGAAGCGCCATGCCTGCGAAGGACTCTCCCAGCCTTGACAGCTGCGTCAATAAGGCCTGAGACGCCAAAGGCGGAGCGGAAGAGACTCGGCTTCATTGGTGACCTTCTTGTTTGAAGCCGCTTGAGGAACTCCCATCGCCAAGCGAAGACCCTTTCTGTGCACTGCCTCTGAGCGTTCGAGCTGGCTTGGTGATGGTGATATTAGCGGCAGCTGATAAAGAATGCGGCGTGTTACGAGCGCATCATTCAAATTTAAGCATGAACACAGGATTGTTGCCACAACTTACCCCTGCCATGCAACGAAGAGCGTTGATCCTTTCCACTGATGCAGTGACTATACCATCAACCGCACATCGTCATAGTATCTTGTTGTCGATGGTAACGCCCAGGAAACGGGCACTTGTTGCACAACGAATTAGGTGGCCTCGAATATACAGCGACAGACTTGTTGACTTCCATCTCACTCCCGGGAAGAGCATGAAGGCCGATTTTGTCGCTGATAAAGACAGGCCAAGTGTCTACAAGTGGCGTTCAATGATTGAAATGGCGCCCTGTGCTATCCGGGCCAAACCTTTGTGCTGGTACCCTGATATCCAAATGTAGATGTCATCGGCGTAGATTGATATTTTAACTGCTTTCAGAGCTAAGTTAAGAGTCTCAGGACGGTTGGCCATGGCAGCCTTAAAAAGCAAGGGCGCTAGAACACTTCCTTGTGGGACGCCGAGGGAAACGCGTCGATCTTCGCTCGTTACATTTCCAAGCTTAACCCGGACACAGCGGTCTCTCAGAAATTCATGTAGGAACCGTAGAGAATTTCCGGACACACCCATGGCTTGTAGCCAGTTGACGATGCCTGCCTGAAGCACACAATCGAAGACCATGAAGACCGCGAGTGTCGAGAGGCTGTTGACATGGTAGTGCTCAATGTGCCTTAATAGGTCCAAAACACTGTCCCGGGCGCTCAGTCATGGGCGAAATCCCATCGTACGCAACGGCCATCGTCTTCATTCCTCAAGGTAACAAGTTATTCTTGTACATAACATTATTTCCTTCAACTTAGATACGCATGATGTAAGTGATACCAGTCGATATGATGCGAGGCTCGCAGGATCCTTTCCGGACTTAAGGACTCGCACCACACATGCTGTTTTCCAAACAATTGGTATCGCTTCCGTGCTCCAGACATCATTAAATATGTCCAAAAGGGCCCTTTTTCGCTCATATGGCAGATTGTCACCATCTGATTGCTGATCAAATCGGGACCCACTGCACAGCGTCTTCCTAATTTGCTAAGTGCCATATCCAGCTCTCGAAAGGTGAATGGCGTATCCATCGTGTGAAATAATGAGATGACAGAGGAACGCCGCTCCTGCTGATCTGCAGATGTGTTACGTCTGCGAAATCCTCTGCAAGGCTTTGCAAATCTTTCCCTGTTTCAAAGCGAGTGCTTCGAATGGCCTGTGTGAGCGTATCTTCCCAGAAGGACTATTTATTACTGCCCATATCCTTGTCAAGGATGTAAACCTCGATAAACTCTCACAGCGGCCCATTGAATTCGTCTGAATTTCTTGTGTGGCGACGGATCGCAGCGTTTATCCTGTCATATTCAAAGTTCGCAGACGTATTTTCTTTTTCTCTCATGAGATTCTGCTCCGCTCGTCTACGTGCTGCGCAGAGGTTCTTTATTTCAAGTCAAGAGCAGGGAAATGATCGGGCAGTTTTAGCAACAAAGTTGGCGCTCGCTTGCTTTGTAGCATACCTGCAAATAGCTCACCAGTGGATTCCTCCAACGCTTCTCTGTAAGTGTCCCAGCGAGTCACATTGCAGAATTGTCGGCCCGCAGTCCGAAATTGCAGGATATTGGTGAAGATGGGAAAATGGTCACTACCCATCCTGTCTGGAGCCGTAGTTGATGATACCAGAAAGTCCGTGGAATAAAGTACAAGGTCTATTGCACTCCATGAATCTGGTGGCCTGAAAAAAGTAGGTTTCCTATCGTTCGCCAGACATAAGTCAGCAGCATCCGCAGCTGCTAGAAGTTCCTTGCCTCGCGAATCTACACTTTTATCTCCCCAGAGCGTATGATGCGCGTTAAAATCACCACAGAATATTCGAGGAGCGGGACATCGAGCGCAAAAGTCTTTTAGGAAAGCCTCCATAGAGACCTTCTTTCGTGCGCTTATGTACACCGATATCACGCTCACTTTTCGGTTTCCTAGGCACACTTGCACAGCAGCGACTTCCAATGAGTTGGAACAGAGATCTTGCACTGGTAAGGCGGCGTAAGGTATTTCGCGCCTTGTGTGTATTGTGGTGCTTCCATTTGCAAATGACGGTATGCTTGGATTGCCGTGTCGGATGTATCCTGGGAGCATCCTTCCATTTGGCAGACCGGGTTCTGAGAGCGCTAGAATTGGTATAGGGATGTCTCGCAGGAAAAGGTTGAGTTCGCATAGACGTTGCAGAAGACCGGCGCAGTTGCATTGTATTATTAAGGGTACTTTTGAAGGACGAAATGGACCAGGTGGGCGAGATATTGCTATTATTCTACTGTGTGTATGTGGAAGCAGAGCATAGTATCACTGACTAGAGCCAGTAGTGCTTCCAACATGTTCTTCGTTGAACTCGCAGGCATCTAACTTACGTGTGAGCGTAGTGCGGTGAACAAAGCGCGAATAACGTGCTCGAATTTTTCTTGCCGATTGCTTCCAGTTGGCACTTGAGGTGGGCTCAATGCATCAGCATAGGTGTACTTGGCGGACTCTTTTGTGATACGTTCATCAAGAGCGTTGAGCACTTGCGTTGACTCAATACCTGCTCTTGCCGGTTTTAGGCGCGGAAAATTCCCGGCATACTAATTTCCAAACCACCATGTTGTGGCGCGCCAGACGTCTTCTTTGTGGTTCGTTCACAGTCTTCGGGTGAGCACAAACGTCTTATTCCTTCGCTTCGCAGCTATTCGTGCTGGACATCGGCAGCGGCTCGCTTCGTGGTCGCCGCCACCGTTTGCACACTCAAGTTTTTCTTTACTGGTACACGTCTTAAAGACATGACGCCCCCCAACGCTTACACCTCTGTTCCCCACGACAATGCTTAGCAACATGTCCAAAATGCTGACATTTAAAACAGCGTGGCGGCGTATCCACGTAGTTTACAAGCTCGTGTCTGGTGAAGCCAAGATTGATCTTCTCTGGGCGTTCCGAATTGGGAGCGAATGTGAGAACTACAGAGCCAGTGGGCCTTGATTCCCACTCGGAGGGCGAGGAAGAGCTGTTAACCTACCTGAGACTCCCTGAGGTCTCAGGTAGGTTAACAGCTCTTCGTACCATCGTGGGACTCCTTTTATAATCCACGTATTTTTCACATAGGTATGGGGCACACGGGCAGATATGGCTAGTCCGCAGATAGTCTTGGTCTGTGGAAACATGTTAGCTTGATCTTCCGTCTCCATGTCCAAGAGCAAGGCTCCCTGTTCTGTGGAATTGCTATTAACTGACGCTCCACCGAGAATCGCTTCAATTTCCGAGTATAGGGCAATAGGGTTCACTTGCCTCAAGTTAGCTCCTTCGGATGGTGGAGCGATTAACACAGGAATGCCCACCATCATATCTTTGCGATGGTGCACAAGCCGAAAACCACCCTCGTCCATGTCCAGATCTGTGAGGTTCGCCACGTTGTCGTCACGGATTACAGTCGACTCGTCCTCAGAGTCAGTGCTTTGTTGTCGCTTGCAGTCAGACATGCTTGCGCAAACCAGCTGGTGCTTCTGACCGGTGTCACTCCTTGGGAGGTCATGGCGGCGCTCTCACTGAAGCTTGTTTCGGTCCTTCTAGCACCCGTTGGTCGCCGATGCGGAAGGTACCATTTCAAGTCGCCCGACGTCTTCGGCAGTTCTGAGACGTAACATAAAAAAAACATGGATAATGCGGACATAGCTACTTAGATAGGCAGCAATAGATTCGTCATCTTCTTCAGACTGTCTCCCATCCCCTGCGCAATAGCACGCAAGCGAATTTGCGCTAGCTAGCCATTCTGACGGGGCATTGGAAGTATGCGAAATAAATATTGTAACATCATTCTAATAAATATTGTAACAACTCGGCGTGACTATAGACGGGCACCCAGGCAGCAGATGATAAGGGTAGGGTAAATGAGCTTGCTGCAATCATAGGATGCCAAATGATGAGTATTTTTGAACATCAGGTCATTCAGCACCACTTCTATTCGTACCTGCGGCCGCGAAGCTTGGGGCACACATCCTTGCTGCTATAATGCCAAATTGCAAACAAACTTTTGGAGCCAAACTACTCATCGTGCGCTTGTTTTCAGTGAACACAGAACGCACTTCTACAACAGTTTTGTTAATCACTTGGTGCAACGGGGGATACGACAGCCAAAGGCAACCTTTATTGGAGGCTCTACGAATGACTAGAGACGGTGTTGAAGCGGTAGAAGCCAGCTGAATGGTGGCATCAGCTCCGATAAACTGCAAGCTAGCCCTGAAAGCTGCCCACTGATCAAAGCCTAATACCACTGGCACACACATGTTAGGGACAACAAGGAACCACTTGTCTGGCTGTCTTCTCAAGCACACACACATTCAGGGATATTTCTCCGAGTCTAGGGAGAGCGGCTCCATCAAACGAAATGAGGTGATATCGATCGACTTGCACAGCGTTCATCGAAAACCTCCCTGGCAGAAAACTCAATGTGAGGAAACTGAAAGCAGCCACTGCGTTATCAAGAGCTTCAACATGTTGTGGCGGTTCGCCAAGCTTACCAACAGGGTTAGCATCTCGGTGAAGGGGCCAAGTGAAAGAAGAGGGGCTTCAGCCATCATGCGGGATCCTGCCTTGGGTGGTCCGCATTGCAGTTTCCCGAGGGAAACTTCGCACGAATAGCCGAGTCTTTCAGCGACTGGGACATACGAAGGTAGTTCCGAGCAAAATGTCCGACGTCGTTGAAGTGGTAGTAGCGGAGCGTCGATGAAGGGTCGCGGTGCCGTGCAGGAGCAAGATTTCGGGCCATTGACGGCGCTTCCGTGAAGGCTTGGCTCCTGTACTGATGCTGAGATGCATGCGAGCGTTCTTGTATATCCGCCTCAAGAGCGACGGCAAGAGCGGATGGCACGTCTACCGGACGAGCGAGGCAGACAAAGCACTGGCTTTTATTGTTGTCGATGGCGTGTACAAAGGCGTTCGCAGCAATGAGGTCCATGATTACGGTAGGGCAGCCAGACAAGTCCTTTCGGAACGGGCTGTTGACGTGAGTAGCGAGTTCTTGAAGATCGCGCCGACCGTGTCGGATGTGTTTCAGCTGTGTGAGATAAAGTGTGAGAAGATGACGGTTGCCAAATCGGGGTTCAAGTGCTCACTCCAGAGTGTTATAGTTTGACCGGATCACTTGTGGGATATACTCGAGGTACTCAGCCGCTGCGGAACACAGTTGCACAACGAGCACCTGAGCTTTGTCTTGAACTGTCCAGCCGTTTAGGGAAGCAACGGACTCGAAATGCACAAGAAATGCTGCCCACGATGTGGCGCCATCAAAGGTAGGCGGCGGAACTTGTGCTCAAAAAGCCGAGATTGAGTTAAGGTGGGGACATTTTCTTCGACTGATGTAGACAAGCGTTGCTGATGGCCAGAGTGTGTCTTTATGACAGAGTCGTGCAGCGAGGTCTGCGAACATGTCATCTGCAGCGGCCGTTTGTTGTGCAAGCGTGGTGTAGAAAGATAGCAGGCGAGTAGCAAAGAGAGTCTCGAAAGCCTCACCTTGTGAAGCAAGTGTCTGTAGTAATCTGGTAAAATATACTCCTACCAGTGCTTGACTGTCGAGGTTGACTTGGCGCGTCCTGGACAGCATACCCCGAGAGAAGAGGCCAATGCGGCGCTTGTGGAGGGATGTTTGTCAAGGCTGGCGCCAGCGCGGCCTCTACTAACCTGTCCTCCGTGGTCGGGAAAGCAGCCTCCAGGACTGTCAACAACTTGACCTCCACAAAGTGTATCTCTGGGCCGCTGACGCTTCCCATTGTCGCGGCAGTCTTGCTCCGTGTAAACATGGGCTGCCGTTGTCACCGCTGAAACCAAATGAAATGTGCAAGAGCACGCCCCCAGAATAACTCAGACTAGCACTATCTAACACTGGTCCATCATTTTCGTTTTGTTTCTCGAGGCTCCCCTTCACGCGCCAGTCACTTCGTCTCTCTGTTCCATGAGCACAACTTCATCCACTACAATATTAATCGAGTGCATGGCCAGTTAGCGACATGCTTCTGCAGTTGCGCTCGCTTCAGCACCTGACGAACACAAGATGTGAACATCGAATTAGCGTTTGTAACTCCGGCCACCTCCATATGGCGCAGTACATAGACAGCCTCATTGTAGCCCACGCGCGAACTTGGCAAATTCAGCCTCTGAACGGATGAGTACTGTGACGACCGAACTCACCAAAATCAAAAGTACCGCCGCCATGGAAAGGCATTGGCGAAATTCGAAAGCAATTCAGTATAACTCTCCAAGACATCTCAGAAACGGGCGACCTGGAAAACACTGAATAGCTAGGCGTTGGTAAGAAGCTAACTATAATACCGGCATAGGTTTTCAAAGACGATAATCTTTCTTGGGATACTTGAACGCAGAAGGTTTGGTCTGTCTGTCTGTCTGTCTGTCTGTCTGTCTGTCTGTCTGTCTGTCTGTCTGTCTGTCTTTCTGTCTGTTTGTCTGTCTGTCACACGATTCAGCCACACGGCGAAAGTTTAAGCACTTGCTGAACGCCCAGCCATATTAAACTGGTACCTGCATTCATACTTGTGAACATTGTCGATCTAAAAGAAAATATTACGCATATCTGAGGCGCAACGTGAATACGTAATATTAGGTAGTGTGTTCGTTAGTACGAAATGCATAGATACGTAGTTTCTAAAGACCCTAATGTTTCTTAGGCTGCGCTAAAAATGTGACGCTATGCACGCAAAATCCTCTGCCGACGACAGGGTGCTGCCACCTGGCAGTGGCCCTGGGTTCTGCACAAGCTCATGTTTCCCGGCGCCACTGCCAGGTGGCGTTCAAATCTAACGCAGCGCCTTCTCTATTTTATCAATGCCAGCCAGATGCGGTCGATTCAACATAGAGGAGGTGCTGTCCGAGGCAAGGCAAAACATAAATGGCCGCTTGATGAAAAAATTGTAACAAAAACAGCATCACGGGTGGCCGCGGATGAGACCAGGACTGATGTAGTACTGCCGGCAGAAGACTATCGTTTTTCGACGACATTTGCAGCGAAGCACGCAGATACGCGGCCAATGCTTGTATTGCGGTGTTTGTAGACTCTCGAAGGATTTTTGCCATCGCCGTCATGTCTCGAATATGCATATAAATGTATATATAAATAACAGCCACCAATAAAATTAAATCAGAAGAAAAATATCCGAGGGCCTCGACCGGGGTTTAGAAAAAGCGACCCCTCGCTTCCCTGCTCGCTGCCTTAGACCTTTATGCCATGCCTCAGTTTCTTTCTTTATTGTCTATGTACATACATACGACAGTGACAAACAAATATATACCGAAGAAAGAACAAAAAAAGGAAAATGTAAACTACAGAAGTATCAGAGTTTGCAGGCTTCCTAAAATTGATTCATCTGTAGAAGATGAAGCAATTTCTATGCTATGCCTCATTCATCCTCCATGATACTAAGGACAGTATACAAACGAAGGCGGCATTGGGTGAAAAGCACGGGACACCACAAGAAGCGAAATTAAAATTATGCGAGACGCGGGCCACGCTGCATCGTTGCCTGCGCTACGTTTTCGTTGTATCGCTGGCGACCCAAGCTCGTTTTCTATTTTGGGGTTGTGGCACCATGCCACTCGCCCCCCTCCCCACAAAGACCTCAGTAGAGGGCAGTCGGTTGTCTGGAGAAAGCTGCAGACTAATACATAAACAAAGCTCAGTCTACTTAATAAAATCTATCAGGCTACATACGACAACAAATGCCTGCTATGTTGCGAACATACTACGCTCTATCACGTTGCGTGGGTCTCCCAACATTCAAAGTATGTGCCAATAAACAACACACCAACACCGGAGCAGTGGGAGGCTGCGCTGTCCTACTCGAAGCCTGAAGAACAGTTCAAGCTGATCGACAGAGCTCGTACGATGGCAAAGGCCACACGGGCCCTGGACTGAGGGCTTAACCTTCACCGGGAGACTTCCTTTGCATTAATAAAGTTTTAAATGTGAAGCATTTCTAAGCGAACCTTTGGCTCTTCGAGCGTTTCTATCTATCTATGTATCTGTCTATCTATCTATCTATCGATTTAGCCGCCTACGTCTGGGTTCTCTCGTGATCGCCTCCTTAACTTGGTGTACACGAAAATTAGCATGGGAGGGTAAGAGGACTTGACGAATGTGACTGTCTCGTCATGACATGACTATCATGAAAATCCTGTCGCGTACGTCGTCAAACCTTTTCCTCTAGACACGTGTGGCTCATACCCATATAGCACGGACCGTGCTATACGGGTATGCGCGATAGGTGATTGACAGTTAATATCTACCAAAAAACGGCGACAGCAGACGTTGGTAAACACCGACAGCTGCAGCGTTGACCCGAAGAATGCAAATAATAAACATCAGGATCCCAGCAAGAATCGAACCCAAATATTCTGTGTGGCAGTCAGGTATTCTACCATAAAGCCACGCCAGGTCGGGAAACTGCTTTGGAAAAGCACCCTACGCAAGCGTAATGTTGGTGCAACATCAGTTGTGGTTGTGGTGTTGGCTATCTAATTTTATAACAAAGCTACAAGAGATATCCCTACGATGCAGGCGTTATGTCAGGTCGACGTCTCGTCTGTAGTTCCAATGTTGGCTCCACTTTTATAGCAGTCTAATAAACATTACATTTGTATTCTTATGATTCAGCAAGGTATATTCAAGCGTCGCTCGAACCCGGAGGAATACTCTAACGAAAGTTACGTATCACATACGCATCATCGCACCGTAAAGTGCACTTCATTTCGATAAAAATACCGTATGCTCTAACGTGAGTGCTGACATTACGTCAGACCATAAGCTACCGTTTAAACGCCAATGTTGTTGACGTGCCTGGTAAGCGCACGATGTGCGCGCTACCACAGTTACAAAAACACGTCAGTTCACCTCGTAACGCTTGATTCAAAGCAAAAAAATGCGGCATAGAACTACTCGCTGACTGCTTCGCATGAAACCGATTCCCACGAGGGGTGGGATCTGCCGAAGTTTTTTTCATTCATTCATTCATTCATTCGAGGCCAGTCGGCCAGGGAAAAAGAAGAGCGTCCCGTGGCTCGTGGCGGCGCGAGCTATTGGAAACGCTTTGGTTGGATGGATGGAAAAAACTTTATTTCGTATCCGACGCGTTTGTGGGCTGGGCTCCCGCTTAGGTGTTGGCTACAAAGTCGTGCCTCCTAGCGGCTTCCTCGGCCCGCTGGATTGCCCAGAGCTGACCGTCCAGAGATGAGCTCAGCAGCGTGGCCCGTCAACGCGTGCGGAGGTTGTAGGTGGAGGCCACGTTTTCATCACTGTGTGATAAACGAGACGGTTGAACCAGAATTACAGTACATGTGTTACAACGCGACCAGAATCATGAGGCTAAACTTACAGTGCAGACGCACAAGACACCCACGAAGAAAAGAAACGTACGACACAAGCGCTAACAGCTGCTTTATTCTTTTATACGCTAGTGCATATCTAAGCCCAAGCCAAGCTGACCGCACATGCGCACATAACAATAGCTCTAAGCCTAAACGTGTAACAAGGAAGATAGTGCATTCTATACGCAAAGGCATGAAATTATATTCAGATGGGGGCAGGGCAATCAAGTAAAGAAGAAATAATAAGGACAAAGAAGCGCGTTTGCACTGTAATTTTAGCCTCAGAAATATGTACCAACTAGAGCCAAATGAAGTTTTGTTTCAGTTGCCAGAATCGATGCCCGCAGGTAACGTGAGCTGTGGCTTGATTTGCCACTGCCAAGCGCCTTCTTTTTAGATGCGAAGCAGCTTATGGCGGAGTTCGGTCTGGTGGTGTTCGGCGTGACCCCCTTACTGCGCATGCGCAAACCCTCTGCACACACCTCCGCTCCACTTTCTCTCTCCACTCCACTCCCCTCTCCCCCCATTCCCCCTCATTTAAAAAAAAGCTCGCGTTAGATCGTGCATACGCTCAGTCACTGCGCCGGCTGCGCGGGGTGTCATGAGTTCCAAAGTCACGTCGGCGCCAGTTGTAATACCTTAACCCCTGCCGTGATCGCGGAGCAGCGGAACGCTCGACGCGCCGAAGGACAACGTAAATGTCGGCAAGCGGACCCCGAGCTCCAGGCCAGGGAAGCCCAGCGCAAACTGGAGCATCGGCGGGAAACTGCTACGGATAAAACTCGGGCTCGACATGCCGAAACACTGCTTCGCGTCACCTCATGGTCCACTTTAGCGAGAGATGGTGTAATTTTTATATGCGAAGCATTTCTTAGCGATCTCAGGCACTTTGGCCGCATCTATCTATCTATCTATCTATCTATCTATCTATCTATCTATCTATCTATCTATCTATCTATCTATCTATCTATCTATCTATCTATCTATCTATCTATCTATCTATCTATCTATCTATCTATCTATCTATCTATCTATCTATCTATCTATCTATCTATCTATCTATCTATCTATCTATCTATCTACTATCTATCTATCTATCTATCTATCTACTATCTATCTATCTATCTATCTATCTATCTATCTAGGGCGCCTACGTCTGGGCGCTCTCCTGGTCGCCTTCATAACTTGTATATACCAAAATTGCATAGCAGGGGAGCAGTGTATGACGAACACGATTCACTGGTAATGACATGAATAACACAAAATACCTGTCGCGTATGTCACGAAACCCTTTCTCTCAGTCACGTGTGGCACATACCCGTAAACCAGAGTTAACGTTATGCGGGTATGTGCCACAGGTGATACAGAGTCTCAACGAACACAGTAACCGCGAACACACACATTGACACGCAAGAAAAGTGATAATAATATTTGCTGGGGTTTTATGTCCGCAAACCACGCAATAATACGAGGGACGCCGTAGCAAAGGGCTCCGGAAATTTTGACCATCGGGTATTCTTTAACCTGTACCGAGATCGCACAGTACACGGGCATCTAGCATTCTGCCTCCATAGAAAAGCGACCATCGCGGCCGGGATCGAACCCGCGACCTTCGGGTGAGCAGTCGAGCACCTTAACCGCTACAACACCGCGGTGGACACAACGAAAGTGAGGCAACTGAAGACAGAACACCCCTGGAAGACTCTCAAGTATCATCCACTCGTCCACGTGGTCCGCAACGTGGACCACGTGGATTACGCAGCAACCGGCGTCAATGCTTCCTACAATAAATCTGCTGAGAGAACCAGGCCTCTCATCATTACCGTTGACTTCAAGATTGATTGATCAAAACTCAACAATGCTTGGTGCTTATACTGCGTGAAAGACAGATTGGATGTGGAGAGTGCATCAAAAGACCTCACTGCCACGTCCACGACAGGAGGCATAATAGATCACTTCATCGTAAAAGGCATCCAGAATTTCCACCACCTGCACTATACCTCGCACTTCACTACACTTAGACTCCTCATAGCCGCGATTACGAACGGATCCGATTAACTAGTTCGGTCCAGCGGTGCTCACTGATCACGGTGATGATGACCTTGTTGAAGAACTGCCAAGAAGCCCTTCTACATATACACACGAGTTCGTGAAACGTGCTTGCGTTCCCCGTCATAACGAAGAAGTACAAGCACAACAACTGTAATTGTGGCAGTAATGTACGTGCAGTGCGCCTGCGCGTGCCACTCGGCTGTGTATATATCTAGGGAAACTTTCCTGGATGAAGCTTAGTTGCGAGTAACGCCTGTACTGTGCATCTGTTCCTTCTTTGTTCTGTTCGGATTCGCGCTATCCAGTTTTGAAGAATATAAGCACTACATATCAACTTACGGCGTGTGGTGTTGGTAACACCCATGTTGCTGTTGCCATCGTTACGCAACTGTAAACAACTGGTTATATAATAGATATGTGACTCTTCAACATATGAGTGTGCATATACCCCTTCCATATTTCTGTAGCGTCATCCCGTTACGTTTCCGTCAATGTGAAAAATTACGCCAATCACCATCCCGCGCATGCTTCGCATAACATTGATTCCCATGGTACGTGGGATGTGCCAATTCTTTTCTTTTGAGTTCGAGAGTGGCTTGCGTTCTTCGCATGCCTCCTGGCAGCTCGTAAATTTCTTGGGTCCCCAATTCTAAAACTGTCTAGTGTTTCGCCATAGTTGGGATATGCACCTCCGACTTGTACTTTGACATACACGGCGTGGTCGACAGTGCTCACACGATTATCTCTTCAGGGGGAGTTTTGTGCACCTTTTTCCTTTCAACGCAAACTTTGCGTTGAAGCTATCAACCACACAAAGGCCACTGCTCGCTGCAGCGGCCGCGTTTGCGAAAGGAGTGATCTACTAGCTAGAAGAGCCAAAGTAGGGGTTAGTTGAAGTAACAACTGTGACAGCTCGTGCTCGTCCTATGTATAGCTGTGCGTTCTTTTCGCGCCATTCTTTGTGTTTGAGCAGCACGCTGCAAGTGTCCAGCTGTGACACTAGGTGGTTCCCATTCACCTTGCGTGTTTTCTTTTCCTGCGCCCTTTGTGCTTGAACAGCACGCAGCAAGCGTCTACCTGCTTGCTGGTCTTCCTGTGACATTCCAATATCTTGCTATCGCATTCATTGCTTCGCCCTTGAGGCGAAACTGTGACTTTATTCTACTTTTCCACGTATCCTAGTTTACACTAGCACCTGCTTCTGGTCTACTTGCATGTACGTATGAATCGTATGCATTGTACGGGCACGCATATTCAGCACTATTGTAATGAATGCTCGAAAACGAACCGATTCATGAACACATGTAAATGCATATTACTAACTATGACAAGAAAAATACGATTTCAATAATTTTTTCATGATTATATCAACACATGTATTGAAAACTAATCGAGGGAAAGCCCTCTTTTCTAGACCGCAATACTTTCATGTTTGTTACAATACTTCACATTTCTTTCATCTACAAAAGCTTTTAATGTGTGTGTTAATGCTCATCGTGCAGCAAGTAATGCTCACAGTGAAGAATAACAAAATATCCTTATTTTGTTGCAGATGTAACCAGATGGGTTTACAAAATAACCGCGGATACGAACATTATCACATCCATTCACGTATACGATGACCTTCAAACAAACTTTCCGTATGAGGGCCTCGTACGTATCGGCTTTCTGATTTTATTTTCGGGCGTTTTCGTTTTTTGTACGTAACGAAAATCGCGTGCACAGCTCGCTTTTTTCGGCATGTTTGTTATATCTCACTCAATGGTAAGCCACGCAAGTGCAGGCGCCAGTAATTTCTTCCTGCTGAGTGCAGTTTACTTTTGTATCGTAGAAAGCGCAGCTATGCGCAGACATGAATACCTCTAGGATTTTAAGCATTTTTGGAGCTATAATTTCCGTAGAGCGTTTCCAAATATAGATTACAAATATTAAAACTTTTTTATATCTCATTTGTTTTTACATGTACCGTAGCTATCTGGAGCGTTTAGGTTCTGCTATTGCTCCTGCTCTATAATATGTAGTCTCATGTAATGTACACTGTCGTCTTTCATGAAAGGGAACACGAGAGCGCGCGGCCTGAGATCTGCTGCGGCTGCCTACCGTGCCATCAACCGACAGCGCCATCTATTGGCAAATAAAATAACGAGTCATGGCCGGTGGACAAGCG
The DNA here is from genome assembly GCF_013339695.2 of Rhipicephalus sanguineus. Classification (NCBI taxonomy): domain Eukaryota; kingdom Metazoa; phylum Arthropoda; class Arachnida; order Ixodida; family Ixodidae; genus Rhipicephalus; species Rhipicephalus sanguineus. The sequence goes on from NW_023615009.1 coordinate 26,512, forward strand.
CTGCTAAATTACGTTCCCGCTTCGGTCGCGCAGCGGGCGATGCCGCCAAAAGCGGGCGTGCTTTTTTCAGCTCTCGGCTGATGGTGCTGTACGCAGCTGCCGCAGCGCGCAGGCCACGAGCTCGCGTGTTCCCGTTCATAAAGGACGACAGTGTACATGGTAACAAAATGCAGAGCAGCAAGTGCAAAAACGGAAAAGGCACCATACCACGATGGCACTAGTGAGATGTTTTTTTTTTGCTGGTATTGAGCGCCAGCGTGTGCTCTCGTTATAAGAAGGAGAAGGACTGCTGTCTCTGTGTTATCATCAGCGGATACATTGCTCACGCGTCGTGGCGTTTCTGACTGGTTAATATTGTGAGGAACTTCACGCCACGGCGAAAAGCACAGGAGCTTTGTGCAGGTGTTTCGTGTCCGATGTGGGCACCATCCTTCTTGGCTTCTCGAATGAGTCAATGCAACACTCAAAATGCGTTTCTGACAAACAAACAAATAAAATTAATGGGGCTGCCTTCCACTAACAATCACTAAGCTCATTGAATATACGAGCGGCGAATGCCGCAGCCAGATGCCTTTCATGAATTTACTTCTCTGCTTAGCTTTATGTGGCTTTTTAAAGGGAAATCCTTAGATGCGTCATCAGACATGAAAAGTGACCGTCAGCCTCTGCAGTGGTGGCGTCGGCGTCAACACGAGTGATGCAAGAAATCGTCATCACGTGATAGCACCACCTTATGACGACGTAATAACATCACAGGTGGTTACGTTGGTCACAATGACCACATAGGTTATGGGATGTCACTATAACTTGCCTAACGTAACGCCACATGATGACTTCATCACATGAAATCGTCGTTTCTTCAAACGTGAGCTGATACCGGATTCTGTGCGTAACCACGTTGGGTGATGAAAACTTTCGGGGCATGTGGAATTCAACACAATCGACTGAGATTAAAACGATAAAGACGGTTTTCGCCTTTAAGTTGTCTTAGGAAAATGCACCTGCAGATGAACCTTGCAAATAAAGCGTACATGTAGTCGGAGTCAAATGTCCTAAATACAGCGCCGTCTTGTTCGTTTTCCTTCCTTTTAACCGCGTCTAGTGTTGCGCTGTAACGAAGTTCAAGACAAATGCACAAGTCAACGTGTGAGCGTTGTCTCGTTTATGACGGTTGTAAAAATAATATTAGTTTTACAGCCAAGCTGTATATGGTTCGGAGGTGGAACATCGGGTGGCACGTGAGTTCTCAGGGGTTCGCAGAAACTACAATGAATAAGCAATGCTAGCATGCGCTACCTCGAAGGATCTACAGGCTTTCACTAACGTCTCTTCAGGTTTTGTCAGCATGTATAGCTAGAGATGATACCAACCACCCCATGAATTCCTACCAATAAAATCATTCAGGTGATCTTAAAATCCATTAAGCTAATGTCACCAACCGCAAAGTTTTGATCACGTATCTCCTAATTGTAGTGATTTGAGAAATCAAACGCTACCACTGAAGACACTTCGATTGATCCCAACTCATGATTATCACCGGGGCCGCACTCTTCAGGTTATCTGGATAACACGCCCATGGAGTGATTAGGTGGTGATTTATTAATATCTTTCGTTACATTTTTCACGTTCGGCTCACACCCGGCTCTATGTAGTACTATGTATGTATGTAGCTTCTAGAAAATGGTTAGAACGATAGATGCTTATGATGTGTCATCTGTCGTGGCATTTGTACCGGGGACACGAATTACACACGAGGAAAAAGTTGGTTACATATTGTCACATATTCTTCGTGTGTGAGACCCTCGCGTGGAAGATGTCAAAGGTTGGAATGCGCAACTTCTTCGCCTAACCAACCCGTCTAGCCGAAGCGCCCAAGGTTGTCGTCGAAAGGGCGAGAAGACTGGTGGAGGAGCTGGGTACAACGGTGCATCGCATGCCCAAGACTCTGCCCTGTGCAGCAGCCAAAAAACAAACCCTGTGACCGTGAACACCCCAGTTCACCGAGCAAGCCGTTGCCAATGAGCCCTACCACTAGCAATGCGGAACAGCCTACTCAGACAGTGACTATGAGGTTATCTTATGCCATCATGGAGGCTCCTGCGCCTGCTACGCCGATGTACTGCACCGTTCAGAACCCGCTGATACCTAGTCCCTATCTGAAGATGTAGATGACTGGGTGAGTGAGTCAGAAAGTGTCCCAGCGAATTAGCCACTAGGATGAGGCTGCAAAACTCCGGAAGGCATCCATCTGTTTAAAAGACGGCGCCCGAACGTGGTTCCTGAATAGGGATGATGTCTTGACATCCTGGTGCGAATTCTGACATCAACGTTTCGAGACCTACAGGGGTCCCGAGTGGGGATCTTCGATTTTTGGACTTCTGGCAGTTCGCTGGCAGCCAGAGCTAGCCAGAGGGTCAGCCAGCTAGTTCCGGCCGGGACAGGAAATAGCATCTTGGTCACGTGTGTGGGAAGCCCGAGACAGCCGGCAGCTTCCCGGAGATTGCAAAATCGAACGCTGGGACAGCGAACAAAACTTTGCTCCGCGTGCGCGTTGGTTTTTTCTGCATTGCCCGCTTGGAAATATGTGGCTAGGTTTGGTGAACAGCTGAAGTGATATTCTCGAGCATACGCATTTGGGATACGCTCACGTACGTTCGGAAGATCACCAGCAACTCGCCCCGTCTGCGAACAAAACAGCCAGCTGGAACGGCGCCACGGCGTCTTGAAAACAATGCAAGGTGAGCCGACGCGCCGCTAACGGCTTAACCAGCTGCTTATTACATGTAACAGTGATCGTGTTCCCAAAAGAGCTCCAGGATCTATCGCGTACTACGTCGCATACACGCGTTGACCAGCATGCATTTTGTCGTAACTTGACACATGCGGCGGTATCGGTACCACGAGTGCGCGTTATATCTAAAATAAACTTCTGCGTGATGTGTCTTCGACTCGTTTTGGCAGATGTGTGCCTGAGCCTTTTTTCCAGGTGGCATTTCTAAAAATCTCATGTATCTCAGCTTTTATTTGAGCAACTAGGTGCGATAACCGCGTACATACTGCATTGCATTTTTACTAAGAGGTGGAAAAAGACAAAGCTGACGATCAAATAAGCAACAAAAAGATGTATACATTTCTGAATTCATCTCCGTTTTTCCAAATCGACGCGTCGTAGCGTAACATATTACCATATCACATATACTGGCCCGTAGATCGAAGTACGCTGGCACGCCGTTCGCGAAACGAGCATCACAGAAATAACAATGTCGCGATCGCTATTATTCCATCAGTGCATTTTATCAACATCGAAGACCATGTTGAAATAGTTAAGTTCTGACGGGGTTCACGCACGCAAACATACGATGGAGCGAAATGGTTAGTCCGATCACAGGTGTCTTCGCTAAGTGTTCAGAAAGCACACACGACACCACCACCGATTACTACTATGACAAAATTAACTCGAATGGAGAAATTACTTCATCGGCGCTCTGCCCAATATGTCCGGCAGGTTAATGTCTTATGAACTCTCAAATTTATCGCCACCTTTCAAAGAAACATCACCGAATAAATTTGCGAAATCATTCCCTCTGGCGTCCACGAAGAAATGGAAAAGCTCCATGGGATGAGACGGCCCGAGGTCGGCTCCATCAACACGGTTGTGCGCGACAAGGTCCAGCAGCTGCTGCTAAAGCAGTTGCCAAACCAGTCCTGCCGATGCGTAACCCCCTCCTGTGTCCACTGATAGTCGGCGCTGTACGTAGGCATTGCGAAATTCCACCCCTGTTTCTAGCCCTACAGTCCCGATCAAGACGATGCCGTCACTCGCAATTCAATCGGCACACGCTGATTTAGATATCGACTGTCATCGACCACCCACTCGTAAGTCTGAACTCTGGCGTACGTGAAACAGACGACTCCTCTGCAGCCATTGCGGTGCGGCTGGTCACATCTACCACGGATGCGCGTACTGACAACTTGGACGGTGCCATTTTTTCATTAAGTGGCCTCGTCCCGAAGCACGTTAGAGGCGAAGAGAAATTGAACGGTACCCCGCCCAGCAACGTGTAACCTTCTCACGACGTCAATTCCAGTCACCATCACCACGGCGACCCGCAGCCTTTGGGGCACACTTAGGGGAGACGGCACGGCGACGCTTCCGAAAACCCCTTTGGGAAATATGAGCCTCAGCGAACCGTTCCACCACTTGAGATTGAAACACGTCCGACGACCTTATCGCATGTGATAGGAAATATACTAAGTATTCATGTCTTACCAAGTAACGTGCACTCCGAGCATGACAAGGAACGGCGCCAATCCGGTGTTCGATACCTCAGCCGCATGCTTGAAGACATCCCGGAATCGCACATTCTATACACGGACACAGCACGCACTCACGAAGGCTACAAGTCGGTAGTGTTGGATGGCACCGACTCCCTGCAGGACTCTGCTGCAATGCGTCGGAAGAATGAAGCTTACAGTGAAATTCTTGGTGATGCTCTGGCGAGTCGATACGCCATCCGTGTTCCAGGGGAGCTGTTCATATTTACAGACTCGCAATAGGCATGTCGGGCCATTCTATCAGGCCATGGTGTCCCAACAGCGGCACGCTAAATTCTCAGCCAGATTCTGGACGCTGAATTACCCACTGGCTTTCGCATCCGCATACTCTGGACTCCTGGTCATCCCTCTCTGCCGGGCAATGAAAGTGAACACGCTGTCGCCCGCGAAATTTCCCTCCAGGTGGCCACACCTGGCAAGGCGACCAGTTCAGCGGGCGATCTTCTCACTTACAGCTCTTCACCCTTTACGTAACGAGGAGCTGTGGGACGATGCTCTGCGCGACGGACCTCTCGATGTCCTCCGAGCCATGATACAGCGGGCCCGACTCTCCACTGAAGTCTTCCTAGGGAACCCGGAATAAGGTTTCCTCGCACACGCTCCTTCTCCATTCCTACATCAATAAAGACGTTTTACTCTCTGAATGACCAAGTCATAGGCGCGGACTCCGACGAGGATACGTTGGATATTTCGACGGAAGCTAATGTTGTTCTTACGGATACGGGAATGTAATTGAGAAGGTGGTACGTAGCCACTCTGTGCCCAGTTCATGAGTAACGACCTCTCACTTGAGAATGTTACCGAGCTGGGCTTTCCGTCCATGGTGCTTTGTCGGCTTCGGGACCGCTCATCAGATGACATCATCATGACTATGCAAGCCGTACTTGCATTCGTTTCAAGTCAACCATCGATGAAGCGAAACGCTTTGCAAGCCTTTGCCAGGCTATTCAACTCACTGCAAGGAAAAAAGGATGCGCACTAACTATAGACAAGGACGCAGAAGACACGGGCGAGCTTCCTCGTCCTTGTCTATATTTAGTGCACATCCACTTTTTCCTGGCAAGTACGAACAAACTCGCCCAAAAGCAAGTTTTACTCAACATTACTCAACCTACTCGGCTTCGTCGCTCCGTCCCATGCAATAGCTGTGCTCGACTCCTAATCCAGCTGCTATGGCGACAAAGCGTCAATTCGAATGAGCCTTTTGCACCTGACATTGAGAAATTGTGAGGAAAGTGGGTGTCGGAACGGCCTGTTCTGTCTACACTTCGCTTTGTACACATCGCATTGGTATCGCAGGATGCAAGGCGCGTGACAATACATTTCTTCGCTGACGTCAGCCCTTGTGCGTATGAAGTCGTAGTGTTTGTACGCCAGCCCCTAGCCGACGCTAGTTTACCTCATTAGCAAGTCTCGCCTTGCACCTCTGAAGACAATTTCTCTACCACAATTAGTGCTTTCTAGCAGCGAGATTAAACCATTATATCCAAATATGCCCGAGGTGTCGTCATGTGTCGTCACCTTCGGGACTGATTCAATGATAGCGTTACATTGGGTCTCTGGGAACGTTCACCGGTTGGAGAACGTAAGGAAACGTGCCCGGGCCAATCTGATTTAGACCCAAGGCTATATTTGGCGGCACTGCGTGAGCGCTGACAGCCCGGCAGGCCTTTTGACGATTGAAATAGCAGCAGTGGTTCTAACACGAGACACAAAGTGGTGGTGGAAGTCCTTGGTTGACGGAAGCATAAAGCTGCACTGACGGTGTATGACCTAAACAGCGCACTTGCTTCGGTGTGCACAGCCGCAGTGTCAACCATCCACCGACAGCACTACTGTACATCTAAGTCTACAGCTAACTTCGAGGCTTCCCAGAGCAACCGCCTGGATTTGGTGGTTTTTTTTTGCAACGCCACCCGAAAATTAACCATTGTTTTCTGGGCCGCTGACATCACTGCAAATTTATCACGCGGACCGTTACTGGGTTAGGTTGGTTTAGAAACTCGCCTTCTGGCCAGCGGTCGCCGGACGTCTCGCAGGCCAGCCGTGGCCATGAGGTTCCAGTTTTTTTACCCTACGGCCGGATATGTACCAGGACGGGCTGCTAAGATTTGGAAGTCGCTTACAGGAACATGATGGGCCAGAAGAGCGTAAGCACCCAATCCTGGTACCAAGTGACAACGCGTTTGTTTACACGCATCTTGATACCCGCAACAGATGTCTGTCTTCTGCATGCCCGAGTTCAAGTTATGCTTCTGGACGTCACTAGAAGTTTTGGATTTTAAAGCGAAAATTAACCGCCAAAAAGGTGCTTTAGTCGTGTTGCCGTGACACCGCCGACGTTTGCTTCCAGTGTCGGTCCCGGTGGCACCATTGCTGAAAGATCACACAGCAGGGGCGCTCCCGTTTGACGTCGTAGGAGTAGACTATTGCGGCCCACTTACCACTCTACTCGACAATCTGAGAAGTTTGATATTGCCGTTTTCTCCTGTTCGGTGACACGGGCGGTGAATCTAGAATTAACCTCGGGGAGCAAGCAAGAATAATTCAGCACGTTGATTCATCTTTGCATTTCATTGGTTGACATCAAGGCGTGGCATTACATGTACAGTTTATTCTGATAACGCCCGGACATTTCGCAGCTCTTCGAAACAACTCCAATTGCAGCTCAGCGACACAGTCCAGAACCACGCAAGGGCCCACCAAATGAAAGGTAAATCCCAGAAACCTCCTTCCTCATGGAGGGAGGTTTCTGGGAGCGCATCATCCGGGGAAAGAAGAATGTACTCAAGCGTTGCCTTGGACATAACAACCTCAGTTAAAAAGAGCTGCTTACTTTTTTTCGCTGAAGTGGAGGTGATCGTCAACTTTCGCCATCTCACGCAACTCTGCGAGGACACCGACGATGCAAAGGCGCTGATGCCATCGCAAATCTTAACCGGCAACCGTGTCGTGGAACTAACAGCAAGGTCCAGCGGCTGTTACCCTAGTTCCACTGCGCTCGACTTGCGAAGGCGGGTGAAATTCAGTGAGGAGCTCCCGCACCAAATCTGCAAACGGTGGAGAGGGCAAATTCACGTCTCCTGCGCTCCACTGAAAACTGCCAGCCATCGTCCCCGCACCACCTCCGTGTGCCCACTTGGTGGTTCATAAGGACGACAACGTGCCAGCACTGCAACGGATACTCTGACGAGTGGTCGAGGTGTTTCCAGGCAGGGAGGGCATCGAGAAGTACTTAAAGATCACACTCCCAAACTGCCAGCAAGTTCGACGTCCTGTTCAACGAATGTACGCTTTGGAGGCAAGCGACTACACCGCACCCCCGGGAGGATTTTCAGTCTACTGCGGGAAAACGTTGGCGAGAAACGCCATGCTTCTCCAAGATAATGGAAGAAGAGGGCGTAAGGCGAGGCTGGCCGTGGGCACGCAATAAAAAGAAACAAAGAAGTATTCTACCAGGAAAACACGGGTGTGGGTCTCTTCTATGTCTCTACAGTTGTAACAAATCTGCAAAATACCTTCTTTCAAAGCCTGAATGCGCAGGTGTAATGATTTTAGCTTGACCTTTGGGAAGGCTAGCATGTCAAGAAACAACAACGGCTATAATGTCAGCACCATGATGGAAAATACCACAGGGCAGGTTTTCCTTCCCCAAAACGCTCAATAAATTGAAGAAGAACATGCAAAAAATTTCACCAAGATTTGAACTATATCAAATTATTACAGCAAAAACTGTTTGAGATCACAACAACGGTCGTTTTGGGCACTGTAGTTGTCCGCCGCAGCCGCCGCTAGTGTCCGTGACCGCTAACGCACGAAATAAGAAAAGAAATGGAATAAGAAAAATATCCGGGATGAACGGGGTTCGAGCCTGGGCCCTCTGCGTGGCAGCCGAGTGTTCCACCACAGAGTCATGCCGGTGCTGGAAAGTCCTTTGCAAAAAGCCCTATACATGCCTCATGTTGGGAAAGAACCACATTACCGAATTTAATATAGCGTCGTAGAAGAGTGAAATACAAACCAGGCGTCACACAACACAATTTCTGGAAGCAGGCGTCACACAATTCGCATTGCGCAACAAGTGGGTTGTTGCTTCCAATCCATTACAAAGGGCTCTGCGATAATTCTTCTAGTACATTTCTTCGCAGACGTCAGCCCTCCTGCGTATGAAGTCGCAGTGTTTGTGCCCCAAGACCTAGCCGTAGGAGTCGACAAAGCTGGACAAAACTGTCCGGAGTGTCTAGGTTTCTGTGCGCTGCGTCTAGCCAAGATTGTTGCTGTGACATGAAGTCTCGCGACTTTGTGACAAATCCTAATATGTCCAGACGCTGGAGGGTTTTCAGCTTGCCCTTTAGAGACAGTCGCTTCCGTTTCGTCGAATTGATAGGTGTTTGTCCGTGTTCCTCCTTGTGTTCGTCTCGTTTGCGCCGTATTCCTTCCAGTTAGAGTTCCGTAGTTTTCATTTGGTCTGGCGCCCTTAAAGGAGCACTGACACAGAATTTCGAAGGCGAGATAATGAGTGAAATAGATGTATGTGGAGCCGTACAGAACGTTTACGAAATATAGAACATATATAAAATCAATTTGAAAGTGCATGCCGCGCGACTGAGCGAGATGCTAACGCTTCGCGACACCGACATCAACGCGGCGGATGTGTAAAAAACCTACGTCACGAGTTTGTGTTGGCTGGTGGCTGGTTGTGCCCTTGCGATTGTGCCGTGATACCTGCCATTTCTTCCTCCGTGCCTGCGGCTTTGTGTGTGCTAGTTGTGTTCTCTTCTGCTGTTCGCTCGTCGTGCCCGTTGGCAGATGTTATGGCCCGCTCACGCTAGCGGCAAGCCTGCCGTAACGGCGCGGTGCCGCAGAACGTCGGCCGTCGCCGCACGCGCGAGAGCTGTCCAACTTCCACGGCAAGCTCCGCCGGCGAGGCATTCGCGCCTCCGAAAAACATGGCAGCACTGCCAAAAGCGGTTGTCGTCCACTTCGAATCTATCAAGTGGCCGCCGTGCGCTCTGTAACGTGTAACTTCCACACTGATGCTTCCATTTGCTTTAGATTCATGTCCTTAAGCTTCGACAGCAATGTATTCGTCCCGATTCGGCGCCGTTTTGGAGAGCCATAGTCAAATAATCGATGATGTAAGCTTAGCGAGTAGAGATGGGCGCTTCCGAATGATGGGAGGACATAGATTACGCGTTTGTTGGTTGTTTCTAATCCTCCATAACTGGCGCCACTTGACCTGGTCCGGCGCCCACCGCACCCACGTTCGCGCGCCGCCTACGTCACAATTTTGCGTTTTCACGTCGCCAGCTGTGGTTACCCGTCCCCCGTAAGTGGCTGCCTAGCTCGGTGCTCTTTGAAACCGAAACTGCGACTGGGCGCTCTAAAAACGTCTCTAAATAAATAAGCGTCGCGCACTCGCGCAGACGAGGTTTGCAGCCGTGACAAGTGGATCATAAGCTATCTATTGCAACAAAAAAAATAAGGTGCAAAATTTTTGTGTCTAAAGCTCCTTTAAAGTGCAAGAAGAGACAAGGCTGTCCGGAGTGCCTAGGTTTCTGTGCACCGCGTCTAGCCCAGGTTGTTGCTGTGACACGAACTCTCGCAACTTTCTAATATGTCCTAATATGTCCAGACGCTGAAGGAATTTCAGCTTGTCTTTTAGAGACAGCCGCTTCCGTTTCGTCGATCTCATTCCAAATTGGACGCACGGCCTACAAAATGCGCAGTTGTTACCCCAAATGAATATGGCCAAACAATAATGATGAGATACAGAAAAAAGGAAATTGACACGCACGGGGCTATCTTTTGTCTCCCACATGGCACCTTTGCCTCGGTGGCGCTGGGTAAACAAGCGATTATGCACCGCCGCCGATAAATAGGCGATTTGGGGGCGTTGCGGATAGGCTACGCCAGCGCTGCAGAGCGCAAACATTTGTTGAATTGATGTCAAAAATGAGCCTGGGCCCGCGGATCAAACTCGTTGAACTGAAATATTCGCAATACAGAAATTATTTTAACTCAAAGATTTTTGCATAGAATGCATAGGAAAACCGCCGGGGATTTACTAAAAGTTCGTTATGCTGAAATATTCGTTAAACCAACGCTCGTACTAATCAGAGTTCACTGCATATGTTGTGGCAAACAGTAGCTTCATTCTTATTCCGTACCTTTAGGGGGCATGCATTTACAAAAATTGATCACTAGAGACCGGATTTTAAGCAAATGCCTATTATGTTCGTTGCGTTCCTGTCGCCCCACTTTGGTATATGAGCATGAATTGGAGGTTAAGAAAGGCTTTTGTACTGTTTTTATAGTGCCTGTAAATATCTATTTTTGGCGTTTGTGCCTTAATTCGTGTAAGAGCCTATAAATGCCGATTTTCAAAATCCGCGCTTATATGAACACTCTATAACCTGAAATATTGCTTTCGAGTACTGTCATTCATGTTACTGGGCAACAATGACTGTTCAGAACTCAATGCGCATAAACCTAGTCATCTAGTTCAACATAGGAGCTTTAGTTCAACGAACTTGCTGGAAACAACCGCTAGTAGCTGTGAAATGGGGCGCTCCAGCCACCACAAGTCGCCGCGCTGACATGGCGCGAGCGGTTGGCGAATGCGAAATTGTGGATAGCAGTCACGGGAGAGGAGCGTGAACATCAAAACAAAGAAAAATGTGACGTCCACGCGGCTCTTGTTTACATTGTAATTTAATTAACGTGCTCTTGACATGGCAGAAATTGACCCACCGCGATTATACCCGGTGGATACGCGACATCCCTCCCATGCAATCTTTTAGCGATCTGGCTATCAGCTCCTGTGTCACCCTTCTCAGACATGCCGAAATGAAACAGACCCAGGAGTGTGTTTACTCGACAGTGTGCACTAGACTGACCATGTTAGAGAATAAAAGGAGAGACCTTTTTCTGCGAACGGTGCGGGAAAAAGTACAATTGCTCGGCTATGTTCAACTGTTAGCAGCTTTGTGGCATCATACAATAACGTTTTTTTTTTGCTTTCCTGTCGTAGATACAGGTCGCGTACGCCGTTGTTTTCAAAATTCTTTGCGTTTATGCAAAAAGTTTTTGTGCCTATATTTATGACATTGGACGCCTAAAACGTTTTTACCTACCAATTTTGACGCCTAAAATGCTAATAAGGCGGTAATAGGTGTTAGTTGCTACGTCTTCATGCTTGTGATGCGCTGTAGGTATACACGGACCAGAACGAACGAGGAAACAACACAGGGTGATACACCAACTCACAACTACTTTATTTTGATCATGGACAGCCTTATGACCGAGAAAGAAAGAAACACGAAAAAGAGGGGGGATTCATCGATAACGCAGCAGAACACAAAAATAAGAAAAAGAGAAAACCTTTTTTTGAAGCGCTGATATGTTTGTTTTTCTTTTTTATATCTTTGTCCTCAATTGTGTGGTCACTGAATCCGTCCCCTCTTTTTCGTGTTCTTTTCTTTCTCGTAAATAAGGCTGTCCATGATCGAAATAAAGCAGTTGTGAGCTTGCGCATCACCCTGCGTAGTTTCCTCGTTTGTTCTGGTCCGTGTATACCTACAGCGCATCACGAGCATGAAGCCTCAAATGCGCTTTTTTGTTCTTAAAAATCCGGCCTCTATGAACCACCATAATGAGCATGTCAGCAGCAACCTTATGAGCATGCCAGCAGCAACACCTATTGTTGCGATCAGTAATTTCATATTGAGTCATTGTCATGATCAGGCTGTGTCACAAGCATTGCAGAAGCTGTTGAAGAATAAAAAAATGTAAGAATGATTAGCTGCACCTTAACTTTAAAAGATGACGCAGTTCCCTCACCACAGCAAGTCCTGATAAGTTGCCGAATGAGTATCAAAGCCCCTGCACACATTTTAAGCGAACATTCACTGTTATATCACAATATGACCTCAGTGAACTATGACTACAGTGGCAGCACAGTCTAGCTTGATATGACTCGCATCGCCGCTTGCATTGTGAATGCAGTAGCTGGCATGATGTCCCTTTGAATTCCATCATACCAGCCACTATAGGCGGCGCAACGGTAGGTCAGAATGGCGGACGAGACGGTGACGAGGCGATCTCGCAAGCATGCGCGTCAAGAGCATCAAAGCTCTTGAGGCTCTCTAGTCTAGCAGCAGACGATAATTTCTATCGGTAATTAAACGCAAAGATATTTGAATGAAGGTGAAGCGACGTTGAACGCCGGTCACATCCCTGTGTACCAGCTTCGGAGGAGGGCCGCGTGGAGCCGCCTGCGTCGCTGGAATGACCGAATAGCGGGATAAGTCACGCAAGAAAAGTAAGCTTAGCTTCTTAAAGCTGGAGCATGCCGACGATAAACGCTGCGAACACATTTGCCATAGATTAGAGAAATGTAGCAGGGTTGATACCTCGGCGTAATTCACACAGTATTAGTGAAAAAAATTACTATCAGTACCTACTACATATTTCTTTACCGTGATGGATGCTAGCACTGCTGTCGTTCTTACCGCAGCAGTGTCATGCTTTAAGGGTTTTGTTGAGACAATGCGATTATCAGGCCACATGCAGACTTCGCAAGAATTGGCAATTTACATACTTTGCATCTGCATCTGCGAAAGCAAGAAACTCGATCCGGAGCTATTTTTATAGCTTCCTTTACTACCTCTTCTTTTTCTCGCGGTCCTAGGGTACCGAGGTTCCTGCTTTTTCTACGTACTTTCGCGTCGAATAGTTGCAGCCATCTACTCACCGCGGTGGTCTAGTAGTTATAGTGCTCGACAGCGGACCCGAAGGCCGCGGGTTGGAATCCCGGCCGCGGCGCCCGCATTTTCGATTGATATACGGCCGGCACGTCCGAGGACCCCTGGATATTCTTAAGGAACTCTGGACCGAAGACCTAGAGGAAGATATCAAGACTACCTACGGATATGTGCTTGATCTGAGAGAACGTCTTGAACACACCTTGAAGCTGGTTCAAGAGAATCATCTCTCCCGAGCTCAAAACACGCAGAAGTATTATGACCGAACCTCCAAAACACGACAACTCGAAATTGGTGACCGGGCTCTTATATTACTCCCAACCAGTGAAAACAAGCTTCTCGTGCACTGGAAACGGCCATTTAGGTTACAGGAAAGAGAAGTGACCGCGACTATTCGTTGGACCTCGGACACGCCACGAAACTGTTTCACATAAACATGCTCAAGCGTTACGACGAACATCAACCACAAGTCGTTACTCAGGAGTCTTCAGTCGTCGTGGTCCAAGAAGGAAAATCTGAATCACCCCTGCGTACATGTAATGTGAATGAGGGCAAAGGCAGTAAGACACTCGGTATCGAACAACTCCAACGTGCACGACGTTCAAGACACCTTCCGCCTGGAAGATATCATAGGTTCAGGGAATGACACTGTGGTGGATATGTGTAGGTTGCAGATGCAGGCGCTAGCCATATACAGACCTCGTATTGCTTGCAGACTTCAGTGGATAGATCTAGTGTCACAGTTCAACCGTTTGACTACATTTGTTTGTCATAGGTCTTGTCTGCCGCGCACTTTGGACAGTTTTTTTTTAAAAACTTTCGAAAGGGGGGGCTTTTGTCATGATGTGCGCGGTAGGCTCATCTGGTGCGTTGTGCTTGTGGGTTTGTGCTGTGCCGTGCGCTGACGAAGACGACGATAAGATCAGAAAAGGCGGCATCGTGTCTTCTAAGTCAACCCAAGCCAGGGAAGAAGAGAGAAGGGGAAGAAGACGAGGAGAGCTTCGGTAACGAAAACCGAACGAAGCAGTCGCAGGGTGAAGCGCTCGTCGGGTCCTGGGCCCGAAGCCTACTCCTGTGCCTGGTGACCGCTCGAGCCTGGCTCCCGTCTACCAGGCGCTCCAGCAGCCGGCGCCGGTCCGTTGTTCTCGGACCCAGGCATACTCCAGACCTGGGTCTACTACTGGCTGTCCGGGACGTCTTTGCCACATCGGCTTTGCCGCACGCTCCGCTCCGACCATGCCTGTGTCATCGCTGCTGTCGGCGTAAGATGCAGCACAACTCATCGACTGATCCGCCCTCGACCGTCACACGGTGAAGTGATCACACAAATCTTGTGTAGTGCAGTGGGGGACTACGCTGAGGGTCAGACCTTGAGTCCTTCAAGAACGTGTGTCGTGCTAGTAGCTATAGGGCAGTTCTTCGCTGTTGCATTGTAACGCGCCAAGCCTTATCATCATTTTGTGGCATTAAAGCCTTATAACGTCAAGCTGCAAATGTCTTCGTCCGTCTCGGCAACAATTCTTTAAGTTGCCGTGATTACCCGAACCTTATCCCTCACAGGCGCATGGCATCACTGCGCCTCACTGCGTCATAACTATATCCGCTCACTGGATACATCTTCCCGTTATAAATTTCGGCTTCACGAAGCCAGTCCTCCCTCAACGCATCTTAATCACCACGTTGCGGTCCTTAGCCGATGACCACGCCACCACTTTTGAAGCAGACGTATGCTCCAATATTCCTTGTCGCGCACCCGATGCCACATGCCTCGACATGGCATTGCGCCCCATGAACACCCCAGACCTCCCCCAGCGTAATCAGCCGCCCTAATCCGCCCTAATTTTGGCTTGCTACCGCGACATGTTCAACCTTGACAATCGACCACTCAGCCAAACTGCTCTTATGCAGCACCGTATCAGCACAGGTGACGCTGTTCCCATTCACCGTCGACCGTATCGGCTGTCCGTATTGGAGCGCAAGATTATTCTAGACGAAGTGAACAAGATGTTAGCTAGACACATTATGGAGCCCTCATCAAGCCCTTGGGCGTCTCCCGTCGTCCTGGTTAAAAAGAATGACAACACAAGGCGTTTATGCATCGATTACCGGCATCTAAATCGAATTACGAAAAAGGACGTGTATCCTTTGCCCCGCATTGATGATGCTCTCGATTGTCTCCATGGCACACGCTACTTTTCATCCATAGACCTTCGCTCCGGTTATTGGCAGATTGCTGTGGACGAGAGAGACCAAGAAAGGACCGTCTTTGCCACTCCCGATGGCCTGTACCAATTCAAGGTTATGCCCTTCGGTCTATGCAACGCCCCAGCCACTTTCGAGCGTATGATGGACTCTCTGGTACAAGGCCTCAAATGGTCAACATGCCTGTGTTACCTAGATGATGTCCTCGTATTTTCACCTACATTTGAGACCCACCTTTAGTGCCTGTAGGCTACTCTTGATGTCTTCCGCAATGCTGGCATCCAGTCGAGCCCGTCGAAGTGTCACTTCGGCCGCCGACAGATTACAGTGTTGGGCCACCTCGTTGACACTTCTGTTGTGCGGCCGGACCCTGAGAAAATTCGAGCCGTCACCAGTTTCCCAGTACCCCAATACGCCAAAGATGTCCGGTGTTTTGTGGGATTCTGTTCTTACTTTAGGCGGTTCGTGAAAGACTTTGCTGCAATCGCTCGACCACTTACTGATCTTTTGAAGAATGACGTCGCATTTTCGTGGGGGCCACTGACCCTGGCGCCTTCTCTCACCTCATCACAATTTTGACGACGCCACCTATATTGGCCCACTTTGACCCATCCGCCCCGACTGAGGTGCGAACTGATGCCAGTGGTGACGGGATTGGAGCCGTCCTTGCCCAACGCCAATAGGGACACGACCGCGTTAGTCCCGCGCGGCGGCGGCGGAGTGCGCGTGAGGTGCCGGCTCCGGCGCGCCAGCTGCGTGACATCACTGATCGTCGCGCATGCGCAGCATGGCTCTTAGGAGGAGCGCGAAACTAGCTGGGCTAGGCCAGTACCGCTAACGCTACACAACTGGACACTGTCTTGACTGGCACTCGGCTTCCATCATAGAAAAAGAAAAAAAAATTATCATCCCGCCTCCTTATCGAATATTTTTGCATAAAACCTACTACTAACACGATAACGGACACGGGGTCCACTCCATCAGATATACGCGATTTTGTTGCGTCTTTCGACGCATGTATAACAAGGACCACCATGCATTCGGTAATTGTGAACAAGGCACACGTATTGGGCGCCGAAACGTCGATTCTGTTGTTTTATTTTAGTTGGCGAGACATTTATATTGTATGTTCTTGTTTCATTGTACTCAAGAAATATTGGCTGGCTAATTCACATCATACGCCTCATGAATGTCATGAAAAGGAAGACAATGTTGAGGCACACCATAAAAATACTAAGCCTGCCTAATATTTACGTAAATAACGAGTCACTTGCACTTTAGGGTATTTACAAGATGTTTGCAAGAGCGGTTGCAGCGCTGACCAGTCCGGCTCCGAGCTCAAGCAGCGAGCGACCTTCGTCTACTTCGTCGGGTGCACACGCGCGTCGACAATATGCATTCCGGCAGCCTACATGTAGCATAACCCCCGGCTGCAAAGGCGCCGTCTCGGCGCATCTAGACGTCAACGTCAGTGGACGAGTGGTACTGCTTCAGGCGTGCGACGTGTACGATGTCGCTGGCCTGCGGGGTGGATGAAGACGACGAGGCAGCAGGAGCGATTTCATAAGTGATGGGAGTTAGCGCACGAAGTACTCGGTATGGCCCTGTGTACCGAGAGAGCAGTTTGTCGGAGATGCCAACGTGCCTGGTCGGAGACCACAGGAGCACCAAAGAACCGGGCGAAAAGTGCACGTTGCAGTGTCGTTGACCATACCGACGGCGTTGGTTCTCTTGGGAGGTCTGATGGCGAGTACGAGCGATTTCGCGTGCATGGCCGGCCCGGCTGATAGCGTCCAGGGCATATTTAGTGGGCGGAGCTGCCGGCAACGGAATGACTGTATCGAAGGGCAATGTGGGTTCGCGGACGAACAACGGCAAAAAAGGGGAATAACCAGCCGTGTCATGGCGCGAAGAATTATAGGCAAATGTCACGTACGTTAGAGCAAAGTCCCAGTCGGAGTGGTCTCAGAAAACATACTCTGAAATCTTGTCAG
Organism: Rhipicephalus sanguineus; assembly: GCF_013339695.2. Classification (NCBI taxonomy): domain Eukaryota; kingdom Metazoa; phylum Arthropoda; class Arachnida; order Ixodida; family Ixodidae; genus Rhipicephalus; species Rhipicephalus sanguineus. Next base: position 43,808 of record NW_023615009.1, read on the forward strand.
TTAGGGTTCGGTTCAGACGCTCCATGAGGCCATTTTTTTGTGGATGGTACGACGTGTGAGCTTGCGTCGTGTTTCACATGAACGAAGGATGTCCGCTATGACTCTGAATAGAAATGTGCGGCCACGGTTCTTGAGCAGCTGGCGTGGAGCACCATGTTGCAAGATCACGTCGTCGAGAAGGAAATCGGCAACATCTGTGGCGGAGCTTGTTGGAACAGCTCGTGTGATGGCGTAGATTGTGGCGTAGTCTGTGGCGACAGCTATCCACTTGTTCCCAGCAGAAAACAGGGAAAAGGGCCGAGTAGGTTCAAGCCGACGCGAAAGAAGGTTTCGGACGATATGTCGAGTGGTTGAAGGCACCCAGCCGGAAGCGTCGACGGTGTTTTGCGGCGCTGACATTTCTCACATGCCGCGACGTATCTTCTGACGGAGCGTGCGAGGCCTGGCCAATAGAAGCGACGGCGGATCCGGTCGTATGTGCGGGACACACCAAGGTGAACGGCAGTTGGAACGTCGTGAAATTCGTGGAGTACAGCCGAGCGGAGGTGTTTGGGTATCACAAGCAGCAGGGATGGGCCGTCTGGATGATATCTGTGGCGGTATATTGTACCATTCTGGTACAATGCGATGACATCGATCCGAAGGTGAGGACTCGAGGTGCTCGACCTTAAGTCGAGCACCTCGACTTAAGCTCGGATGCATCACGGCGTTGGTCGTCGGCTGTGTGAGTCAGTTGAGAAACGGAGCACACGCAAGCGTCGGTGTCAGGGACGGTACGCGACTCGCCTACCGGATAGCAAGATAGACAGTCGGCGTCCTGATGCAGGCGTCCAGACTTGTACGTCACTGCAAAAGTGTGCTCTTGCAGTCGCAAAGCCCAGCGGCCAAGTCGACCAGTAGGATCCCTTAATGATGAAAGCCAGCAGAGCGCGTGGTGGTCAGTGACTACGGAGAAGTGAGTGCCGTATAAATATGGACGGAACTTGGAGACCGCCCAGGAAAGAGCAAGGCATTCTCGCTCTCTGATGGAATAGTTGCGCTCTGTTGGTGTAAGGAGGCGGCTAGCGTAGGGACGCTACCGCAGCGTTCCAGCGCGGCCGTGAATGAGAATAACGTCGCCCCACTGGTTAACATGGAGAGCGAAATAAGGAGCGATGATAGAATACAGAAATATTTAGAACATACCTAAAAACGTAGAAATATTTACAAAGACTTACAAAAAACATACACAGGCAACAGCCTGATGAATGGGGCAACAGCTTCGCGGTTTCGACATCTTACACGAAGTGGAGCTTGCTGAATTTTCTTTCTTTTGCATCGAAGGTCTCTAAGTATCCCTTGGCGTCGTCGTCGTGCTGAAGGCTCGTTCACGCCTGCGACTAGCCCCGTTCGTGCGACCGTTTGCGACAGGCGGTGAAAACTCTAGTCACTGCAGTAGCTCAGTCGCGCGACCGTTGCTAGCCGCCGGTGTGAACGAGTTGTTATAGTGGTAGCAGTAGTAACAGTATTACCAGTAGTGGGAGTACCTGTAGAGGCCACGCAGGTCATGTGTCCAGAGGGGGTGTGAATAAAGAAATATATAAAATGAAGTTATATTTGAAATGATGATGGTGACAATGACTTTCAGTGCAAATTAGCTGGAAAGCAATTCGTACTTTCATTAATTACAAAAAAATCGGAGAATTACATTATATGCAATAAACCGAGGCAAGACACCTCGGCACGTAATAGGGTCATGTAGACAACGGGGAGAGCACGTCTTGCAGGATTCGGAGAGTGCCGGCGGCAAATCTCGCTACGCGAGGCGTTCGCCGAAATGCCATTGCCTGAGCCGGCAGATCACGTTACCCCGCTAGAAATCACGTGACACCACCCGTTCGCTGAAACGCCATTGCTTGAGCCCGCAGGTCAAGTGATCTTGCTTTGCCCAATAAAGCGTAAGCGCGCGTAATTCAAATCAAGTGGCGGATTTACGACACCACGTGATCTCGCTAGCCAATGACATACACTCGCTAGCGAATGACGTAACTGTTTTCCCGCCGCGGAACTGACTGAATTCTTTTCTCGCATTCTTCAATCTCCAATCAATGACTATTAGTACCTCCTGTCTTGTGTGCTCATCTCAGGTGTAGACAACAATTTATTTATACATGTAATACTCCAATATATGGCGCCTTGTCACTTCTCCTATCTCATACATCTGTCATTGCCAGCTGGGCTGAATAGTTAGAAAAATACATAGAAGGTATTGGTAGGCGCCATCCAATCCCTCATTCCCTTTCGTTCTATGCTTCTTTTTAGGGACAGGAATTTTCTCTGACCAATGTTCCACTTCCTTTCGGATCTTACGGAATCTTCCATACGAAGAACACGAAACCCTCGCAGTTGTAAGTACTGTGTTTGAACACTTGCTATGTTCGAGAACGCCCTGTAAAGCGCCAGTGCGAGTTGTATGAAAAGCATGATAAAAATGGAGAAGATAAATAAAAGGGATAGAATGGGTTAAGCTAAGAGTTGTATATGGTCGCGTGAACATTAAGGTATATGATCGATTAAAACTGGAATAATGTGCATTTAGAAGAGGTTGCGCAGGTGCTAGTTGGACCATCATGGATGAAATATGCAGCGCTGCAAGGTTCACAGCGACGGCAGACGAGAACAACACGGACGGAGCGCATCTAAGAACTGGTTTATTGAAACAAACACACGAAGACGAAAAACGAGAGGGCATTATGGGTACACCGCGCGTGGGCAACCATAAATGCTAGCGCGGTCTGCCTATGCCACCAGTTGCTGTCCTGGATGCGCCAAGGTAAAGTGAGATGAGAGTTCGTGGGTTCGCTTGCGTGAAACGCGTGACGCCGCCAATGTCTCCTTCGGCGCAAGCGTTGGCCACAGACGCTATGCTGATCTCGACGATGACGACACCTCTGTGTCACGTCTCCTCTCTAGCACCCCATGCGCACCAGGTGTCGTGACAGTCGAGATGAATGCAGAGTCTGTGACCACCGTAAAGATCACCTCTCCCTTTGCCGCTGCTGTGCAGTGTGCCAAGTGATGCTATTACCCCTGTTATATTTCAGTGTACCATGGAGAGTACGTCCGTGCGCAGGCTGCTCCTACTTCTCTGACAGCGTCGTTTCGCTTGCTCACGCCACGAGTTGCTCTTCTAGGTGTGATGTGGTATTGTGAACTAGAAGAGAGCTAGTGGGCTCACTCTCATTGAACGCGTGACGCCACCGATATCTCCTTGGGCATTAGGGTATGCTCCAGGACCAACGAACCCCGATACGCGACTGCCACAACCAGAGAGCTAAGCAGAGGATTATGGTCGTCAACACAACATTTATAGGCAATGCTTCCTTTTTACTTCAAACACTTCAAACAAGGACATTCATACCTCTAATTGAGAAGATTGATTCGAACGAGGAATCACGAAGATTGATGACGAAAGTGATAGTGCGGCATCTTGAGCCCCCAATAATGTGGGTAGAACAAAGCCTGCATCCCAAGCCTGCATCAATATTGACGGACGATGTGAAAAAAAAAACGCCAGTCCGGTGCGGAACACGCAACGCATGGACGACGTAGGCAGGACGATTGGCATTGAAGCCCGTTGTAAGCACTCTTAGGACGCTGAGTGCAAGTTGAATTGCCAAGTACGCACTATGCCGTAATTCATGGTCACTTTGAGATGTAGCGATGTACCAACTTCGCATCGGCAAGGCAATATATGCACCTACCTGGAGGCGCACTTAGTTGATGCTGTTGCTAGGGTTGACGACGATTATGTATAAAGGCCCGGCAATATGTGATGAGTGTGCCGCTTTGAATCATGCACTCGTTACGCAATTCAAATGTGTGACAGCTTGTGCCACGCAATTTGACGTGTTGTAACATCTCGCACGAGCCCTCCTGGCTCGCTGAACTTTTGGAACCACCGCTGATTATTTAAAAAGTAGGCACATGCGCCGCCTTCTACGATTATTGTACAGCACAGCAGTGGCCTGGTTGCCCCAGACTGAGCTGAGTAGATGGAAAAGTCGCGGTTTATCTTCCGGCCCCCTTCCCTGCCTAGGAGAGCGCGAAGGCGGAGCGGTCTCTCGCACGCATTCTATGGTAGGTAGTATCGCCACTGTAATGCAGTACTACGTTCCTCATTAGATTTGCGCGCATCTTCACTAGTTGATAATATTGAATTTTGAGTGGTTCCAGCTAACTAGAGGGTAAGAGAAACGAGGAAACAGCTGCCTTTCGTCCTCCATCTCAAATTAGCTGCAACCACTCAACAAGCGTACCGCCCACGGAGCTCGTTGAAATCTTTTCGCCCGTGGACACTGTACGGATACCACACGAAACATGACGCCGAAGCCAAACTTTCGCTCACTGCGCCTATTCGCTAACCTTCTCCAATTGGTACCGCAATAAAGCATTGAACGATGTTTCGCCTATTAACAAACGAGCGTTAGAAAGGCACGGCTTATATAACACGCCGTACAAATCTTATATTTATCATGTCAAGTGATCGCAGGTCTCTTTACAAGTGTAACTGTTTAAGAAGAATGCGTCTGCCGCAAATCCGGTAGTGACTCCACGGGTTCTCACAAACCTCTTGTGTGCTCTTATTCTCGTTTCAGCTTGAACATCATTTTGAAGGACAAATCCGTGGATAGGAATATACCTTATTACGCCACAGGTATACCATATGATGGAGACTTCACGGTATATATTCGTAACACGCCGACAGGTTGGCTTGTACAGCCAAGCTTTAGAGAAGCTGCAGACCTCTTGCCCCACAAGAACATAGACAACGTTATTTCGCCTATAATCGTGGATTGTGCCATCGAGAGGATCTACTTGGTGAGTATCATTTCGCAAAAGCAAACCTACCAATAAATGATGGCGCGCAAGCTACAATTTCGGTTACATTCACTGTTGCACACGAACATTTACCTACATAAAAATACTTGCAGTCTGTAGGTGTCTTTAGAGTTAAGTGAACAATTACTCTTGCTTGCTCGGTAGAGCTCGCTGGAGCCGAGGTTCTCTGGGCAGTAACTACTGGCGACGTGCTCCTTTCCTAAACGAGACAGGCAGCTACGCACAAAGCAGTTTCAGAGCACGAATAGTTTAGGCTGTAATTCATGATGACCATGGTCGAGCCGCAAAATTTCCTCGCGGACGCACATGTTCGGGCAGCATTCCAGGTATATCATATTTCTCACTTCATTTTTAATGATCCTACAGATGACACAGTGTAACTTAAATGTACACTTATAATAACCGAGAGCTGAGGTAGTTCGTAAGTATTCATTCTAAAAGACAGGGCTGTCTCGTTCCGTTTGTTTTAGAGAAAGGTACCTGGTAATTCCTTGTATCTAGTTACTTATAGAACCGCTTAACCTGTTCGAGTTTTTAAATGAGAAGCATTTCTTAGCGAACCTCAGGCGCTTTCGCCGTTTCTATCTACGTATCTATCTAGCCGCCTACGTCTGGATGCTCTCCTGGTCGTCTCCATAACTTGTAATATGCCAAAATTGGCATAGTAGGGGATCAGTTGAGTAGCACTGACAATTGGGCGAGTTGGTACATATGCATGGCGTCAGAACGGCGCAACAAGGAAGACGAAAAGACGAAAGATCACACGAACACGGCACTTGTGTTCGTGTGATCTTTCGTCTTTTCGTCTTCCTTGTTGCGCCGTTCTGAAGCCATGTAGGGGATCAGTGTATCACGAACACTATTCACTGGTCATGGCATGAATAACACAAAATACCTGTCGCTTACGTCATGAAACCCTTCCTCTCAGTCACGTGTGGCACGTACCCGCATACTAGAGTACATGTTATGCGGGTATGCACCACAGGAGATACAGTCTCCCTGAACACAGTAATTGTTGGGGTTTTATGTCCCAAAACCACGATATGATTGTAAACATTTCGGCGCGCTCACAATAGACGAAAACGAAAGGCGAGAAGAAAACCGGGCGCGAAATGTTTCCAATAATGTCCTCAAACCTACTCGCCCAGTTCTCCATATTATTACACGATGTGATTATGAGAGACGCCAAAGCGAAGGGCTCCCGAAATTTCGACCATCTGCTATTCTTTAACGTGCACTGAGATCTCTGACGTGGCGGTCACATTTCGATGGAGGCAAAATGCTAGATGTCCGTGTATCTAGCATTTTGCCTCCATCTAAATGTGCCCGCCACGGCAGAGATTGAACCCACGACCTTCGGGTCAGCAGCCGAGCACCGTAACCGCTACGCAACCGCGGCCGACGCAAGGAAAGTGAGGGAGCTCAAGGCAGAACAATCCTGGAAGACGCTCGACTACCATCCACTCGTCCGCGTGGTCCGCAACGTGGACTACGTGGATTACAAAAAAAAAACGGGGTGAGTGCTTCCCTACAATACATCTGCTGAGAGAACCAGGCCTTTGATCATTACCGGTGACTTCAACATTGACCAACCAAGACCCAACAAAGCCTGGTCCTCATACTGCGTGAAAGACGGCTTGAGTGGGGTCAGGGCATCAAAAGACCTCGCTACCACTTCCAGGACAGGCGGCATTATATATCCAGGATTTCTACCAGCTGCACTATACCTCGCACTTCACTACACTTAGACCCCTCGTGGCCGCGATTTCGAACGCATCCGATAACAAGTCCGGTCCAGCTGCTGGTGCTCACTGATCACAGTGATGATGACTTTGTTCAAGAACTAACCCCTCCTACACATACACATAGGTCCGTGAAACATGCGTTTATTCTCCGTCATAATGGACGATTATAAGCATAACAACTGTAACGCATTTGTAACAACTGCAATTGTGACTGTCACGCACGTGCAGTGCGCCTGCGCGTGCCACTCGGCTGCGTACCATATATTGATGGAAACTTTCCTCAATGACGCTTAGTTGCGAGTAACGCCTGACCTGCGCATCTCTGTTTTTTCTTTGTCCTCTTCGGATTCGTGCTATCCAGTATTGAAGAATATAAGCACTACATACCAGCTTACCGCGTCTGGTGTTGGTAACTCCCGTGTTGCTGTTGGCATCGTTACGCAACGGTAAACGACTGGTTATATATTACATATGCGACTCTTCAACGTATTAGTGTGCGTAAACCACTTCCGCATTTCTCTAGCGTCATTCCGTAACGTTTCGCTCAATGTGAAAAATTACGCCGCGTATGCTTCGCATAACATCGATTCCCACGGTACATGGAATCTGCCTAATTTTTCAGGGCATTTTCTTAAGCGTAATTCTCAGGCGCTACTTCAGTTCCTCTCAGAGAAGAACCCCGGTAGTTGTAAAGCTTTTAGTATGGATATTGGAGATCTTTATTACTCTTTGCCGCAAGAGGGATTGTTAACATGTGGTAATTACTGCATTAACGAGCAAGAAACGGTTTTCATCAATAAATGAGGTGTTTGTACGGCCGCTTTTCTGGATATTCTTTCCATGTATTTAAAGTCCACGCTAGTACGTTGGAAAGAAGGCGTTTCAGTGCAGAAATCATGGATTTGTATTGGTTCAAAGGCCATTCCGGTTCGCTGTCTAACTCCAAAGAAATGGACCGTTCATCGACATAAGGAACAGTCAAAAACAATTTATTAGTAGAAAGATAACTTAAAACACTACGGTGAAAGGGTAAAACATCAGTAAAAAAACTTCCGAACAGTTTCCTCGTAGGACTTCCGCACCGGTACCGCTAACCCTGGCCCTGGCGGACCGCACGCCGCGCACAAGCGCACACTTCACTACAGCTCGTCGGCAACTCCCCCTTGGCCGCTTGCCGTGCCTATTTATGAAGCATACCTTGGCATATCCATGCTGTCACGTGGTCGTGACGTCGACTAAGGCAGCAGTCAGCAAGTCCGAGATGAAACTTTTATTTGGCCGAACTTGTGGCCTTGAAACTGAAAGTCAAACTACAGCAGTACACTGATAGCGGCGAACAGAGCGTCGACCGTCGATCAACTGACAAGCGGTCAAGCGCGTCCGCTTTTATCCAGGCGCTATCGAACTTTTCAGCGATATCGCTGGGGGCAGCGTTATTTCTCGACAAAACTGGAACATTCGCGTGCGGCGCGCAATCTTAACGGAGCGTTCTAAAACAACCGCGAAGCTTTTTTGCACATTGCGGCGCGGCCTACGCGGCGCGTTGCCCACAGTGTTTGTGGGTGAAGCTTCAACTCATGAAAAATAAGACGCGCGGCAATGACCGCCTCTGAAAAAGCATCGTCCCGATGCTTATGGCTGTAGTCGGCGCTGACTAACACTCCTACATTTAAATGCACTTATATACCACAAAATGCGGACGGGAGGATGACCGCCGCCGTAGCTCAGTGGTAGAGCATCGGATGCGTTATTCGAAGGCGCCAGGTTAGGTCCCTGCCGGCGGCAAGTTATCTTTTCGTCCGCTTTACCTTCTTCGCTGTTATAACCTAATTAATACAAATAACATCTCCTACACTTTCTTTGGAAGTATTGTCTGTTAGTTCTCATAATATTGTGTCTAACAAAGAAAACGAAGCCCTTGAAATGTCACCTTCCTTACTATATATATATATGATGTTCAGTGTAGTTTTCTGAGATGCGCCGCCCTTTATCTGGGTAGAAGAACACTGCTATCCCTACATATTTATTACATTTCCGTGTGGGATAATCCCACTTTATTCTCTTCGCCAGGGAGCGCAATAACTTTTACGCGACGCGGTGCTGAGATAACTTCTCCTGCCGCCAATGCTTCCTTTTATCTTTTATATTGCTTCGTTACCCAGTTTTGTTCAGCATGGTCAACCTTTAAGATACGTGTGAAACCTTTTCTTAGCGTTGGAGGATTCAACTAGTCAAATACGTGAGATGAAACACCCTACCATCCGCTCAATATTGTCATTGCACAGCCGCTACATTTCTTTAATAAATGCATGCCGACTAAAAGCTCCGAGGACGCTTGTGCTTCGCCTGCTATAGTTGAACGAGATCGTGTAACCGGGTCCCGTGTGTATCGCCTTCTCAAGTGCTAGCGGGGCTTTGGTTTTCGGTAGATGTCTCAACCGTTCCGAAAGGAAACGAACGCGTGTGCGTAACATTGGCCGTTTCAAACTATCCTAGAATGCCTACTGCAAGCACAGCTGCGCAGCGCCCACTACACCATATTTATTCCTTTTGCGAATCAGCGAAGGGCGAACTACGCGTCCGTAAGGCAACACGCGAACCTACGCAACGGCTGACTTTTGTTGGTGCTTGCTTTTGCTCCTGTTGATGATGAAATACGTCTGAGCGCTTTGTAATGGGTGGGCCTTTAAAACACCCACTCTTTGCGCAATCCACATGTTTTGACGCCTAGCGCGATTACACGCTTCTGCCACGCAGTATTGCATGCGTTAAGGGGACTCCTTCCACTACATGACATTCATATAGTGGTTTTAGAACGCAGCTCTTGGGCGTCCGTTCCTGCGGGGAGCGGCGTCGCCGTTGATGGCTGGCGTCGGCGTAACCGACGGAGGGAACGAGGACGAAAGAGGGCAAACGCGAAGTTTGTCGATATCTCGAGCCACTGGTCTCTAACCTCTCTTTCTTCCTCCGACATGCGCCCTGGCACCTCGGTCGGAGCTCCCACGCATACAGGGCTGGCACGTGCACTGCGGCTGCTTTTGCTTTCATAATGGAGCTGTCGACGCTTCGGTTGGTTCACGGTGCATGTAGTGCACATATTAGTATGTATAGCACTACAGCATGGTATAGCCAAAACTTCAAACACAGTTGGCGTTGCCCTAACACGAAGCTGCGTTCAGAATTCGAATTAGGTACTATCGTAACCATCGGAGAATTTTTTTACGCTGTGCTGAGCAATGGTGTTTGCCACACAGACGGCCTGAGTTCGATTCCCACTCGAACCGAAGATTTTTATTCTTTATTTGCATCTTTCTTGGTTTTTCATTCACAGACAACAGTGATTTTTCGCTCACAACCAACGACACCGACACCGGAATTTCTGCGAAACGAGCTCTTTAACACGTTAGTGTAGGACACGTTGGGCTCTGGGAGTGTGTTACCAACCGCATATTTGTAGAAGCCACCTTCACAGCTCGGCTGTGTGCTTCGTAATTGTGTACGCGTCAAAGCAGCGTAATTAATTTCGATATGGGAATTTACCCGATTTTTACTAGATATTTTCTGTACATGATAATCTCGTTCTTGATGTCAAGAAATCATGTTTTTTTCCTTCCTTGCAGGAATCTTCCGTAGGATCTTAGACGCCACCGCCGAATAAATAAACAGATTATATCGCGTACGTCTGCGTGGTTATTTTCTCTTGCTTTATATTTGGAAGTTTTTGTCGTGCTCCTGTCTGAATAGAGGTGATCATGCGCCTGGAAGACAAGAACATATTGTTCCGCAGGGATGGATTGCTCACATGGAAAGCAAACACATTATGCATTCAACAACTGAAATCACTTTTTGTCTGGATAGCGTTTCCGTAAACTAAGAATAAACTGCTCAGTGCTACACCACGAACACAACGTCGGTAATATTGTAACGCACCAAAGTGAAGGATATTCATCACGTCGGCTGCCATGAAAACCACATATCTGTCTTCGTGATGCTGAGTGGAATTATGATGCTGTTCTTTCTTTGCAAGCGGGGAAAGTGACGACCGCACAAAGCTTGGCGACGAATAAATATGTGGTTGTGAAACATGGCCAGGCATCGCAATGAGTGATGTCTTCCGATTGGTCCAATCTGTAGGGTCGGGGGAGCAGCACTCTATGTCGTTGCCAACCCGTTTTTGAGGAGAAAACGACTTGGAAATCCTCTTTCCTAACGAAAAGCGGTGCCGTGACAATGATGGCTGAAGTGGCAACTTTACCATTATCTATGCACAGTGTTACCACTGTGCATAGATAAATAGTTCACATTTCCTGGAAACAAAGTTCTCGAAGTTTGCGCACAGTCTTTGTCCTTGTCTACTAGCGTTGAATATGTTTTCGAAGTAGTCACTTGGATATGACTGGTGTGCAGTGAGGACCGTGATTTTTCACTTCGCTTAAACCAGGCTAATCATCTAACTAAGACTTTCTTATTCTGCAAACAGCTGCGTGTTCGGATTGTTAATCAAAGCTTCACGGTAGTTCGTACATTGCAGAGCCTGCATAGCAATTTTCCCTGTATCGAATACGGAACATTGCCATAATAATTGGTGAAGATCTGTGCGGCAGCATAGCCTGCAGTGCCTGCATGCCACTGTCGTTTTGTCGCGTTTTGGCCATTTTGCTAGAAAATGGTGTGTTGGCTTAATTTGTAAAGACCTTCTTGGTGAAGACCTCTTGACAGCATGATAGGGGTGACTTGATCGAAAGGAGGACATGCGGGATAATCTACTTCAGACTTTATCTACGTGAACTATGCAGAGACGAACTATGTGCGTACGTCTCTGCATGGTTCAAGTAAATAACCCATGAGGAAGCTTATCCTGCACGCCCTCTTTTCAAGCGGGTCACCTATATTATGCTGTCAAGAGGTCAACAGGTTGTTATCAAGCGAGCCGGCTTAACATCTCATAAAGGTTCACCCTGAGAGGCCTGCTCACCTGCAGAAGCAGTAGCGCCGTGTGCCTCCGTACTGTACCCGGCGACAGCCGTATGTCTCGGCGTCCAGATGATTTCTATGGGACTGTGACATTCCATTCCAACTGAGGATGCATTGAGTAAAGGAAGCTGTAGCGCCCTCCTAACCCGGACGATGTGTTTCCGGGAAGGCTGTGTGTGACACAGTAAAGACACGGGCCGGTTTCCATGCGGTGTACGGGACGCTTGCGTCGCTCTTCACAAAGCGAGGAGTTAAGCACGCACTGCGGTACCGTACGTAAGGCGGCAGCTAAATATCTTTGCGTATACGGTGGTCTGCATGCAAACGCATGCTAAATAGGGCTAGTCATATGAGAGAGCAGTGTCAGTGTACGTCTTAATAGTGTCTAAGTTCTTCTCCTTGAGTTGCGGCATGGCAGGAACTTGGGGGTCAGCAGCGTTATTACAAGATATCGACGTCGGAAGAGTCGAGAAGCATCTAGGGCCTCCCATGGGTGTAATGACAAAGATATGGGCGGCGCATCGTCATGTCGCTGATAATTCCAGGCCAGAAGGCGATGACTCTGCGGCCTGCTTTCAATGCGGATGTGATGTCAAGTATGGGCTTCAAGGATGACGTCCAGCAATGGAGTCAAGCCAGCTGCGTGTTCATGTGTGAATAACGTCGTGCGTTTTGGGAGCCCCGTCATGAAGCGCCACAAAACAAGACCATTATTACGGAGGAATTTCTGTGGCGACAAGTTTAATAGTATCGTAAAATAGTTTGCCATGTTTGTTTGGTTTGAGACAGTTCATATGTGCATTAAAATTTCCTGCAATAAGCAGCGAGAGATTCTGGGCTGTTTTAGTTGTTTCTAGGCACGTGTGGGGTCCAACTGAGATATGAAATAGGCAAAAATACGTGGCTATGACCACAGAAGTATTTACCGAAACAACAAATTTTCAGAGCTACGATTTTACAAGCTTTCTATGTGAATCAAGGAAAATGCTGGCTGGGCAGTCACTACGGACCAGAAGTGCTGTCCATCCTTTGGGTATCTGCAGTTTGTGTTGGACAGTCGGAGCCTCGAAAGCGCAATAATTATCGAGCGAGTATGTTCCGCGCGTCTCTTGGAGAAGGAAAACCTCTAGACATATCAAGCACGTTTCAGTCAAGCTCAAACAATTCCAGTTCACCCCCTTCGCCGAGAAGCTGATGAAGCTAGCACTGATTTGGGGCATTCGCTTATCAGTGACGGCATTGCGCTGCAATTCGGCGAGCATGTTTCGAAACCAAGTCTGCGTGATGTTAAGCTTGTGTTAGAGAGTTGACCGTCGGTTGTTCCAGTTTAGATTTTTGTGCCCGTTCTACTCTGAGGAGCCCACTAATGTTAGAGTAAGCGAAGCACTTCTCCACGGCGAACAGGTAGCGCGCTGCACAAGCACATGGGACGAAAGCAGAAAGACAGGCAGGAAAGTGCACTCTTCCTGTTTACCTTAGTTCGTTCTTCCTTTTGCTTGCGCAGCACGCTGCTAGTTCGACACGAACCAACAAGCCTGCACGAACATTTTCTTGTTCATGAGCCATTTCACACGACCTCTGTTAGTATTTCGAGAGTGGCTGCGTCTAGGTGTTGGAAAACTATTGCTTTTCTTTGGGTTCAGGTGAAATGGGTCAGTTTAGTTTTGTTTATTCCGTGGCTTCGTAATGCTAACAAGCTTAGTCAGATCGGCGGAAGCAGCCGTTTGCCTCAGGTGACATGTTTCCCTGTCGGTGATGTAGACTGTGTGCGTGGTGTCATATGTATAAATATTAGTGCTTCGAGTTGAAGCATAGTAGTATGCATCGAGCTGGGGACGTTGTGGAGCTGGGGACATAGCGCTGAGTGCAATGGGTTTAAACTTGCTACAAGAGATGGAATGGGGAAATTCCTAACAGTACTCATGGACCCGGCGAACCGGCGTGTAGGTATAGTACTTGGCAACATTAGCCAAAGCGTGACAACTGTAACATGCCACCGGGCAAGGCCACGAATTCGATATTCGTGGCTACGAATAACTTCATAATAGAACAGCCAGCATTGTTTTATGCGTTTTGTATTTGCTGTCAAGAGCAGCATCAGCTGTTTCATCCAGCAGGCGCAGGTCGGTGATTGTCCCCTGTTCACTACGCAGATGCGCTTTGTTGTAGTCAGCTGTCAGGCGGCGTCTTTATTACGACACGGGAGCTTCCAACTGCATGTGCCTGAAGAGGCAATGTGTCTTCATCCAGTTCGCAACGTTCGTTCTTGGTACTTACCGCGAGAATGAGCAAAGTTTGGGAATACAGAACTCGTCCCGAACTGCGATTATTATGCAGGTACTGGTTGTGATCTCCGAAGAAGTATATGCTAATTTTTTATCACCGCTAGATCCGGGAAAAATACTTGGACCTACGTGCTCCTCTTCTCAGCAACGTCAGATTTCAAAATTCTAGGGGCGAAGCTCCTTAAAGCGGCACCCGTTCGTCCCTCGTAGTGCGTAACCAGTCGTAACGCTAGTACCAGATCTTGACCTCCAAGGTGGTGCCGGTGGGATATTTCTGCTGTGCGTTTTTGAACAATAAAAAATTCGCAGCGTGCGCGGTAACTAAAAGCCGAATTATTCTGTCTCTCATTCCCCATTAGCAGCCATTCGCATGTTCCAGTAGGAAACGTTAGTAGAAGTAGAAGTGTAAGTGTTAGCTAAAAGCCGACTTCTTCTGTTTCTCATTCCCATTAGCAGCCATTCTTTACCTCCAAGGTAGTGCCTGGTGAGATTTCTCCTGTGCGTGATTAAACAATAAAATTTTGTTCAAAACGCCGTTGATTGATGAAATAAACCAACGAAAGATGCCAGATGTTTTCTAAAAGCAAAACGAAAAGACGCCAGATGTTTCTGAAGGAAAACGAAAATACGCAAGCTGCTTAACGAAAGACGCCAGATGTTTTCTAAAGCAATGGTTTTCTAAACAATGAAAATTCACAGCGTACATGTAAAATCAAAGTGAGCTGCAAGTCGTCATAACTCTCATCAAACCTTTAGTGTAAACGCGCCCGATCTCACGTCGGTGATGATGTACTGGGCAGAATTCACGGAAGATTCACGGTTTACCGATGTACCTCCGCAGCTTCGCCCACTCATCATCATTCACTCCGTGGATATGCTGTGATTTTTTGTTCAGATTCCTCGAGGACGTTAACGTAATTCATAAACTGGGATGTAACTTACATGAAAACAATACGTTGTCACGTGCACATGCAACGGCCATGATATTTTTTCCTTTTCTTTTCCTGCGCTCCTCCTCGTAGGACCATTGCGTCCTCTTTCCCCTCCCCTATACAGAGTAGCATGTATGCGTTTTTATATACGCTGGCAGAACTCTGTTTTTTATTTAGGAGCTATCTATCTCTCTCTCTAAACGAAAGAATGGCCAGTTCTGCAAAAACAGCTAATTTAGTGCTTTGTTCTATGGCTTCTTCGAGTGCCTGCTGTAGAACATGCGTCACTTTCGCTTCATTTGGCGGCCTAATCGAAACGTTCCTGCGTGTCTGACTCACCAGTTCGGCGTGCAGTCTTTTCGGTGATACTTCATATTTTTTTATTCATTGGAAAAGCCCACAGGGAAAGACGCATTATAGAGGGCAGTGGCAACATAATACAAATGTTGTTTTACAAATACAAGGTTATCTATAAAATAAGTACAATTCGTAACTATCAAGCAAGAATCAGACAGTTTGCCAAACTTGTTATCGATATGGTGAGCAGCGCCAAGCACTAAAGCGGGGAAATACAGGTACACAAGGATTGAGGAAGCCAAAGATGGGCAAACACGAGGGCTGAATACTAAGTGCGTTTATTGGTCACAAAACAGATACACATAATATACATGAGATAGCCTGTGTGTCAAAGATAGCGGCAGAAACACTTGTCACATACATTTACAAGGTTACATGGCTGTGAAAGTGCGCTATGCCAGATTATGTATGGTTAAAGGGACCCTGCGACACAATTTGAGCATGTCTTTTTCATCGGTTCTGCTGGTACTGTGGAATGCATCGATATTGTTGCGCAAATGGCAACGCCGAAATCGAAGCGGTTATGTATGTGTCTTCAAAGCTCCGCGTATGTGTCCTCTTCTCGTGCCGTGTTTAGCGCCCTTTTTATTCTTCGTCTACCATGCAGCAGCAACCAGCCCAATCAAGCAAAATGTTATAATTTTAATTCACGGGATAAACTACCTTGATTTTGGACTACGGCGACACACATCGGCTATTTCTGTTACAGGAAGTAACGTGATGTCATATGACAATGACGACAAAGACCGTTCGTTTTTGATTGGCTTGACGCGACACGTGACGTGCAATGTTCATATGATGGTAGCTAAGCCATATTACGGAGCCCTAAGAGGAACAAAACCCCTTTTTATGCTTTCCAGAAACAAATGATTCCTGTTTCTAACTGATATATTTTCAAAACAACGAACACGACGCTAGGTGCGCTGTGGAATGGTAATCAGACGATACTCTTCTGCGTTTTGCCTTTTGCGACATCGAGCGACACCGGCCACACCGGCACCTGCGAAACACGCAACGCTC